>NC_091340.1:29332572-29442572 GCF_038502225.1 Cherax quadricarinatus
TCGATAATTCTACCAACATTATTACGATCTTTATCAAGTCACAAGCAGTTATATAGATAAGACACATAGGCAACATTTAGGCAACTTTATTCCGAAACGTTTCGCCTACACAGTAGGCTTCTTCAGCTAGTTCCAGACTTTGGAACAGAACTTCTCCAGGCTGAGGGACTGACAACCTCAAATCTACGACTTCAAGGGTGATGGACTGATTACATCGTCTTCACATCTCTACTGCTCCTGCCTACTTTCTGTACTCGACTGAAGAAGCCTACTGTGTAGGCGAAACGTTTCGGAATAAAGTTGCCTAAATGTTGCCTATGTGTCTTATCTACCAACCTGTCGGTATTGTATACCATTTGAAAATCACAAGCAGTTATGTTCGTGACTTGATAAAGTCCACTGTGTGAGCGAAACGTAGCCAATAAAGTATCGCATTATACTCCACTTGTGTCTATTTTTCCTTCGTGTCGGTAATGTATATAATTTATCTCCAGAGCGAAACGAAGCAAAGTTTCCCTTAATGCTGTATAAACCAGTGACAATGTGTGGTTGTCCTGGTTGTCCCGGTTGTCCTGTGTTAAAACACTAACCAACAAAAAAACAGAGAATAAACCTTTACTCATAAATATATAAAAGGCAGGAAAATTCCTTAGAAAAAACTGTTTGGTAAAACAGACTTTTTTTATAATTTGCTTTAATTACATGTCTAGTGAACGGAATATTTTCTCTAAAATATAAATCAAAGGTAACTGGGTGTGGGTGGGTGTGAGTTGGACCTGACTAGCTTGTGCTACTAGGGCTGATGCCGTGCTCCTTCCTTAAGTGGAAGTGACCTGACTAGGTGGGTCACTGGTCTAAGCTCGGGGGTGGCATGGACCTGCTTCACACGGGTCAGTAGGCCTGCTGCAGTGTTCCTTCTTTCTTATGTTCTTGAGAGGCAGGTCGAGGCACTCGGCTGTCTTGACAGTAAAAATGAAAGGGGGTTGCTGCCCCCCAGAGATTTATGGCAGTAATCTGATCATTCGTCACGAGGCACCGGTGGTCCCACGCTAACAACACTGACGAATCACAGTTCTCTGACTCCGAAATGAACATAAGAACATAAGAACATGAGGACATAAGAAAGAAAGAACACTGCAACAGGCCTCCTGGCCCATGCGAAATATGTCTAAGTCTCCTACCGGCTTAAGCCAATGCCCTAACCTCAAGCCAATGCCCTAAGCTTAGCCAGTGCTCTAACCTCAAGCCAATGCCCTAACCAACATGCACACCTAAATGTCACCCATCTCTGTATAAACACTACATCGTTCTGGAATAAACATTATGTTTATTATGAGACACGAGGACACCGTACCAATGTTTCTATCCTCACACACCCGTCGTCTCACTCCCTGTCAGGAAGGTCCCTGACTAGGCCTTCTGGGTAACTGCCTGGTGGTATAAACCTTGGTAATAAATACCGACAAATTGGTTTAGAAAGACACGTAAGCAAACACTATAACATATTTATTAGAAAACGTTTCGGTCCTGGGACCTTGATCACTTCTAACATTGGCTTAAGGTTAGAGCACTGGCTTAGCTTAGGGCATTGGCTTGAGGTTAGGGCATTGGCTTAAGCCGGTAGGAGACTTCGACATATTTCGCATGGGCCAGGAGGCCTGTTGCAGTGTTCTAACAAGTGATGTTAGAAGTGATCAAGGTCCCAGGACCGAAACGTTTTCTAATAAATAGTGTTTGCTTACGTGTCTTTCTAAACCAACTGCCTAGTAAACTAGGTGCTTCAGGCTCTGCCACGACATCCCACGACAACCACGGTGCTCTAAACACCACCTCCAAGACTGAGGGACTGATTACCTCATCTTTTGTATATAGTTCTTCTGATTTCTTATTATGTCCAAGAATCTGTATTGATAAAGCCACCAGTACCAACAATACCACCAGTCCGATAACATTCTTCTTTGCAAATATACAGGGTCTAAAGCCAGCTACAAACAACAAAATACCTTTCATCCGTGGACTGCTTGCAGAGGCAAAGGCAATGTTCGCGGCTTTCACTGAGACCCACATAAAGGATCACTTGGACAACGAAGTATGGATCCCAGGTTACAACCTATACAGATGTGACAGAGTGAACAGGCAAAAGGGGGGGGTTGGCCTGTACATTGCAGAGTCACTTGTTTGCACAGAACTGCTTAATGCCTCAAATGACGTAGTGGAAGTTTTAGCAGTAAAGGTCGAGAACCAAAACCTAGTCATTGTGGTAGTCTACAAGCCTCCGGATGCAACATCCCAGCAATTCCAGGAACAGCTGTTAAAAATTGACCACTGTCTGGAAAATCTTCCAGCTCCTGCACCCAACATCTTGCTCCTGGGGGATTTCAACTTAAGGCACCTAAAATGGAGGAATATAGCAAATAATATTGTTGCAGAAATAACACCAGGAGGCAGCTCTGATGAAAACTCACACTCACACGAGCTTTTAAATCTCTGCACAAAATTCAATTTAAACCAGCAAATAATAGAGCCTACAAGACTGGAGAATACACTAGACCTCATCTTCACTAACAATGATGATCTGATAAGAAATGTCACCATATCAAAAACAATATACTCAGATCACAACATAATTGAGGTTCAGACATGTATGCATGGAGCCCCAGACCGACAAAATGAGACTAGTCATGAGGGAGCATTCACCAAATTCAACTTCAATAACAAAAACATAAAGTGGGACCAAGTAAACCAAGTCCTAACCGATATAAGCTGGGAAGATATACTAAGCAACACAGACCCAAACTTATGCCTAGAACAGATTAACTCGGTGGCACTCGATGTATGCACAAGGCTTATTCCTCTAAGAAAAAGGAGGAGTAGATGTAAAATAGAAAGAGACAGGCGCTCCCTTTACAGGCGACGGAAAAGAATAACAGAGCGGCTAAAAGAGGTCAATATATCTGAAATGCGCAGGGAGACACTGGTCAGAGAAATAGCAAGCATCGAACTTAAGCTAAAAGAATCCTTTAGGAGTCAGGAATCGCGGGAAGAACTAAAAGCCATAAATGAAATCGAAAGAAACCCAAAGTATTTCTTCTCCTATGCCAAATCAAAATCGAGAACAACGTCCAGTATTGGGCCCCTACTTAAACAAGATGGGTCCTACACAGATGACAGCAAGGAAATGAGTGAGCTACTCAAGTCCCAATATGACTCAGTTTTTAGCAAGCCGCTAACCAGACTGAGAGTCGAAGACCAAAATGAATTTTTTATGAGAGAGCCACAAAATTTGACTAACACAAGCCTATCCGATGTTATCCTGACGCCAAATGACTTCGAACAGGCGATAAATGACATGCCCATGCACTCTGCCCCAGGGCCAGACTCATGGAACTCTGTGTTCATCAAGAACTGCAAGAAGCCCCTATCACGAGCCTTTTCCATCCTATGGAGAGGGAGCATGGACACGGGGGTCGTCCCTCAGTTACTAAAAACAACAGACATAGCCCCACTCCACAAAGGGGGCAGTAAAGCAACAGCAAAGAACTACAGACCAATAGCACTAACATCCCATATCATAAAAATCTTTGAAAGGGTCCTAAGAAGCAAGATCACCACCCATCTAGAAACCCATCAGTTACACAACCCAGGGCAACATGGGTTTAGAACAGGTCGCTCCTGTCTGTCTCAACTACTGGATCACTACGACAAGGTCCTAAATGCACTAGAAGACAAAAAGAATGCAGATGTAATATATACAGACTTTGCAAAAGCCTTCGACAAGTGTGACCATGGCGTAATAGCGCACAAAATGCGCGCTAAAGGAATAACAGGAAAAGTCGGTCGATGGATCTATAATTTCCTCACTAACAGAACACAGAGAGTAGTCGTCAACAGAGTAAAGTCCGAGGCAGCTACGGTGAAAAGCTCTGTCCCACAAGGCACAGTACTAGCTCCCATCTTGTTCCTCATCCTCATATCCGACATAGACAAGGATGTCAGCCACAGCACCGTGTCTTCCTTTGCAGATGACACCCGAATCTGCATGACAGTGTCTTCCATTGCAGACACTGCAAGGCTCCAGGCGGACATCAACCAAATCTTTCAGTGGGCTGCAGAAAACAATATGAAGTTCAACGATGAGAAATTTCAATTACTCAGATATGGTAAACATGAGGAAATTAAATCTTCATCAGAGTACAAAACAAATTCTGGCCACAAAATAGAGCGAAACACCAACGTCAAAGACCTAGGAGTGATTATGTCGGAGGATCTCACCTTCAAGGACCATAACATTGTATCAATCGCATCTGCTAGAAAAATGACAGGATGGATAATGAGAACCTTCAAAACTAGGGAGGCCAAGCCCATGATGACACTCTTCAGGTCACTTGTTCTATCTAGGCTGGAATATTGCTGCACTCTAACAGCACCTTTCAAGGCAGGTGAAATTGCCGACCTAGAAAATGTACAGAGAACTTTCACGGCGCGCATAACGGAGATAAAACACCTCAATTACTGGGAGCGCTTGAGGTTTCTAAACCTGTATTCCCTGGAACGCAGGAGGGAGAGATACATGATTATATACACCTGGAAAATCCTAGAGGGACTAGTACCAAACTTGCACACGAAAATCACTCACTACGAAAGCAAAAGACTTGGCAGACGATGCACCATCCCCCCAATGAAAAGCAGGGGTGTCACTAGCACGTTAAGAGACCATACAATAAGTGTCAGGGGCCCGAGACTGTTCAACTGCCTCCCAGCACACATAAGGGGGATTACCAACAGACCCCTGGCAGTCTTCAAGCTGGCACTGGACAAGCACCTAAAGACAGTTCCTGATCAGCCGGGCTGTGGCTCGTACGTTGGTTTGCGTGCAGCCAGCAGCAACAGCCTGGTTGATCAGGCGCTGATCCACCAGGAGGCCTGGTCACAGACCGGGCCGCGGGGGCGTTGACCCCCGAAACTCTCTCCAGGTAAACTCCAGGATGGCGAAACGTCTACAATAAAGATAACCAGATGTTGAAGATTGAGACACTTATGCAGCATATGGGAATCTTTATTCAGGAAACGTTTCGCCACACAGTGGCTTCATCAGTCCAATACAAAGAGGAAGGCGTAAGGAGAGGAGGAGAATGAGGTAATCAGTCCCTCAGCCTGGAGTCGATGTGTTCAGTCCATCAATCTTGTAGAATGTATAGCATAGGAACGAACGAACGAACGAACGAAAGTTCAGGTAAGATCCCAAAAGGGATGAGCGGGGAAGACGGGACAGACGAAGAATAGTGCTGGAGAGGAGTGTTCTTAGTCGTAGAAATAGAGCCAGGGCTTAACCCAGCAGCAAAGGCGATCGTGGGACAGATATTGAAAAGAGAAATTCCGGTTCTTCTGTTGGGACTCCGGTGGGGTGAGCTGGGAGTAAGGGACTTGCGACCTTTAGAGCTAGAGAGGAGTGCAGAACTGAGTCATGTCTTAACCCAAAAAAGCTAAGGCGAACGTGGGTCAGAGAATGGTACCTGTCTTAGAAGGTACCTGTCAGCGGATCCAAGGTTATTTGTAAGTAGGGTTAGGAGCAGGATCATGCAAGGAGTAGAAAAGGTTGTGTTGGTTTGTGGGTCTGCGAATGTCTTCGTCAAGGAGAGAGGTCCAGTAGTCATGTCGTGTCTCAAGTTTGTCTATCTGTCTGTCACTGAGCCTCTTCCAGTACAGATTCAGCGCAGGGACGTCTAACTGGGCATGGAGAGACTCGCTTGTGGCGAAGTCCTCCCATCTGACATCAAGCACCCAGCGCAGCGCCTTGTTCTGGACACGCTGCAGTTTAAGTAAGTTTGTTTTTGCTGCAAGAGAGAGGGCTAGAGGAGAGTAAGTTATCAGAGGACGTATTAGGGATTTGCAGAGGTGTAGTTTGGTGCGTTGAGAGGCATGTTTCAGCTTGTAGAGGCCCGCAAGGGCCTTACTATGAGTATGAGGTAATCAGTCCCTCAGCCTGGAGTCGATGTGTTCAGTCCATCAATCTTGTAGAATGTATAGCATAGGGCCGTAGACGTGGCTTATATACTGTAGTGAGGTGAGGTGAAGCAGGTGGAGGCGGGGTCATAGTGGTACCATCCACTAGTCGAAGTAGGTCTTCGTCCAAAGGTTGAACAAGTGTTGAAGAATTCTTTGTAACAAGATCCCATGATGCTGCAGTGTCTGACAGTTGTGATGAATGGTTTGAAAAACCGACAAGTTGAAGATTGAGACACTTATGCAGCATATGGGAATCTTTATTCAGGAAACGTTTCGCCGCACAGTGGTTTCATCAGTCCAATACAAAGAGGTACCACTATGACCCGGCCTCCGCCTGCTTCACCTCACCTCACTACAGTATATAAGCCACGTCTACGGCCCTATGCTGTACATTCTACAAGATTGATGGACTAAACACATCGACTCCAGGCTGAGGGACTGATTACCTCATTCTCCTCCTCTCCTTACGCCTTCCTCTTTGTATTGGACTGATGAAGCCACTGTGTGGCGAAACGTTTCCTGAATAAAGATTCCCATATGCTGCATAAGTGTCTCAATCTTCAACTTGTCGGTTTTTCAAACCATTCATCATAACCAGATGTTGCACAAGTGTCTTAACTTTCATCAATAATATAACAACAGAAGGCTATATAAGTCTGAGATATCACTTCACGTGAGAAATCACGAATGATCTTGAAATTTAGCTATCATTTTCACGATGATTGCTTTGCATATTATGATATCACCTGCTTACTGTGATCTTACTGAATATTACTACGTATGGTAATTGTACTTAGGTGTACCTGTGCCTCAATAAACTTACTTATAGGTATTGTACTGAACATTCACTGTTATTATTGTACACATTCTACCATCTTTTATCTTTTTTGTCCCCAACAAGACTGACCTAAAGAAAACACATTCACCAACACTCATTTAATAGCCCTTTTGCTAGAATTATGCAATCATAACAAATAAAATAACATATGTCCAACATCTGGGTATCTTTACTGTAGACGTTTCGCCCTCCAGTGGCTTTATCAATACAAATTCAAGTGTGTGTGACGAATGGTTTGAAAAACCGACAAGTTGAAGATTGAGACACTTATGCAGCATATGGGAATCTTTATTCAGGAAACGTTTCGCCACACAGTGGCTTCTTCAGTCCAATACAAAGAGGAAGGCATAAGGAGAGGAGGAGAATGAGGTAATCAGTCCCTCAACCTGGAGTCGATGTGTTCAGTCCACCAAGGACATGATTGGAAGACAGAAGAACAACATACAAAAGATGAAGTAATCTGTCTGTCAGTCTTGGAGCTGGTGAAGAGCACCGTAGTGGTGAAGATTCTGGAGCACAGGCAAGAAGGCTGGCGCTTGTATAGTTTTATACTCTTCTGTCTTCCAATCATGTTCCTGAGGAGAATGAGGTAATTAGTCCCTCAACCTTGAGTCGATGTCCTTAAATTTGTATTGATAAAAATCATTGAATGGCGAAACGTCTACGGTAAAGATACGCAGATGTTCGACATGTGTCTAATTTTCATCTTGTCGATATTGTATACCATTCCTGAACAAATAAAATAACCACTGCAGATCACGAATCACGAGAGTCTGTCTCTGTGACAGTTATTTACAGTGTGTCTCAGTGACAGTTGTTTACAGTGTGTCTCAGTGACAGTTGTTTACAGTGTGTCTCAGTGACAGTTGTTTACAGTGTGTCTCAGTGACAGTTGTTTACAGTGTGTCTCAGTGACAGTTGTTTACAGTGTGTCTCAGTGACAGTTGCTTACAGTGTGTCTCAGTGACAGTTGTTTACAGTGTGTCTCAGTGACAGTTGTTTACAGTGTGTCTCAGTGACAGTTGTTTACAGTGTGTCTCAGTGACAGTTGTTTACAGTGTGTCTCAGTGACAGTTGTTTACAGTGTGTCTCAGTGACAGTTGTTTACAGTGTGTCTCAGTGACAGTTGTTTACAGTGTGTCTCAGTGACAGTTGTTTACAGTGTGTCTCAGTGACAGTTGTTTACAATGTGTCTCAGTTACAGTTGTTTACAGTGTGTTTCAGTGACAGTTGTTTACAGTGTGTCTCAGTGACAGTTGTTTACAGTGTATTTCAGCAATGGTTGTTTACAGTGTGTCTCAGTGACAGTTGCTTACAGTGTGTCTCAGTGACAGTTGTTTACAGTGTGTCTCAGTGACAGTTGTTTACAGCGTGTCTCAGTGAGAGTTGTTTACATTGTGTCTCAGTGACAGTTGTTTACAGTGTGTCTCAGTTACAGTTGTTTACAATGTGTCTCAGTGACAGTTTACAGTGTGTCTCAGTGACAGTTGTTTACATTGTGTCTCAGTGACAGTTGTTTACAGTGTGTCTCAGTTACAGTTGTTTACAGTGTGTTTCAGTGACAGTTGTTTACAGTGTGTCTCAGTGACAGTTGTTTACAGTGTATTTCAGCAATGGTTGTTTACAGTGTGTCTCAGTGACAGTTGCTTACAGTGTGTCTCAGTGACAGTTGTTTACAGTGTGTCTCAGTGACAGTTGTTTACAGTGTGTCTCAGTGAGAGTTGTTTACATTGTGTCTCAGTGACAGTTGTTTACAGTGTGTCTCAGTTACAGTTGTTTACAATGTGTCTCAGTGACAGTTTACAGTGTGTCTCAGTGACAGTTGTTTACAGTGTGTCTCAGTGACAGTTGTTTACATTGTGTCTCAGTGACAGTTGTTTACAGTGTGTCTCAGTTACAGTTGTTTACAGTGTGTTTCAGTGACAGTTGTTTACAGTGTGTCTCAGTGACAGTTGTTTACAGTGTATTTCAGCAATGGTTGTTTACAGTGTGTCTCAGTGACAGTTGCTTACAGTGTGTCTCAGTGACAGTTGTTTACAGTGTGTCTCAGTGACAGTTGCTTACAGTGTGTCTCAGTGACAGTTGTTTACAGTGTGTCTCAGTGACAGTTCCTTACAGTGTGTCTCAGTGACAGTTGTTTACAGTGTGCCTCAGTGACAGTTGTTTACAGTGTGTCTCAGTGTAGGTTGCTTACAGTGTGTCTCAGTGACAGTTGTTTACAGTGTGTCTCAGTGACAGTTGTTTACAATGTGTCTCAGTGACAGTTGTTTACAGTGTGTCTCAGTGACAGTTGTTTACAGTGTGTCTCAGTGACAGTTGCTTACAGTGTGTCTCAGTGAGAGTTGCTTACATTGTGTCTCAGTGACAGTTGTTTACAGTGTGTCTCAGTGACAGTTGTTTACAGTGTCTCAGTGACAGTTATTTACAGTGTGTCCCAGTGACACTTGTTTACAGTACGTCTCAGTGACAGTTGTTTACAATGTGTCTCAGTGACAGTTTACAGTGTGTCTCAGTGACAGTTGTTTACAGAGTCTCAGTGACAGTTGTTTACAGTGTGTCTGACAGTTGTTTACAGTGTGTCTCAGTGACAGTTGTTTACAGTGTGTCTCAGTGACAGTTGCTTGCAGTGTGTCTCAGTAACAGTTGTTTACAGTGTGTCTCAGTGACAGTTGTTTACAATGTGTCTCAGTGACAGTTTACAGTGTGTCTCAGTGACAGTTGTTTACAGTGTCTCAGTGACAGTTGTTTACAGTGTGTCTGACAGTTGTTTACATTGTGTCTCAGTGACAGTTGTTTACAGTGTATCTCAGTGACAGTTGTTTACAGTGTGTCTCAGTGACAGTTGTTTACAGTGTGTCTCAGTGACAGTTGTTTACATTGTGTCTCAGTGACAGTTGTTTACAGTGTGTCTCAGTGACAGTTGTTTACAGTGTATTTCAGCAATGGTTGTTTACAGTGTGTCTCAGTGACAGTTGCTTACAGTGTGTCTCAGTGACAGTTGTTTACAGTGTGTCTCAGTGACAGTTGTTTACAGCGTGTCTCAGTGAGAGTTGTTTACATTGTGTCTCAGTGACAGTTGTTTACAGTGTGTCTCAGTTACAGTTGTTTACAATGTGTCTCAGTGACAGTTTACAGTGTGTCTCAGTGACAGTTGTTTACATTGTGTCTCAGTGACAGTTGTTTACAGTGTGTCTCAGTTACAGTTGTTTACAGTGTGTTTCAGTGACAGTTGTTTACAGTGTGTCTCAGTGACAGTTGTTTACAGTGTATTTCAGCAATGGTTGTTTACAGTGTGTCTCAGTGACAGTTGCTTACAGTGTGTCTCAGTGACAGTTGTTTACAGTGTGTCTCAGTGACAGTTGTTTACAGTGTGTCTCAGTGAGAGTTGTTTACATTGTGTCTCAGTGACAGTTGTTTACAGTGTGTCTCAGTTACAGTTGTTTACAATGTGTCTCAGTGACAGTTTACAGTGTGTCTCAGTGACAGTTGTTTACAGTGTGTCTCAGTGACAGTTGTTTACATTGTGTCTCAGTGACAGTTGTTTACAGTGTGTCTCAGTTACAGTTGTTTACAGTGTGTTTCAGTGACAGTTGTTTACAGTGTGTCTCAGTGACAGTTGTTTACAGTGTATTTCAGCAATGGTTGTTTACAGTGTGTCTCAGTGACAGTTGCTTACAGTGTGTCTCAGTGACAGTTGTTTACAGTGTGTCTCAGTGACAGTTGCTTACAGTGTGTCTCAGTGACAGTTGTTTACAGTGTGTCTCAGTGACAGTTCCTTACAGTGTGTCTCAGTGACAGTTGTTTACAGTGTGCCTCAGTGACAGTTGTTTACAGTGTGTCTCAGTGTAGGTTGCTTACAGTGTGTCTCAGTGACAGTTGTTTACAGTGTGTCTCAGTGACAGTTGTTTACAATGTGTCTCAGTGACAGTTGTTTACAGTGTGTCTCAGTGACAGTTGTTTACAGTGTGTCTCAGTGACAGTTGCTTACAGTGTGTCTCAGTGAGAGTTGCTTACATTGTGTCTCAGTGACAGTTGTTTACAGTGTGTCTCAGTGACAGTTGTTTACAGTGTCTCAGTGACAGTTATTTACAGTGTGTCCCAGTGACACTTGTTTACAGTACGTCTCAGTGACAGTTGTTTACAATGTGTCTCAGTGACAGTTTACAGTGTGTCTCAGTGACAGTTGTTTACAGAGTCTCAGTGACAGTTGTTTACAGTGTGTCTGACAGTTGTTTACAGTGTGTCTCAGTGACAGTTGTTTACAGTGTGTCTCAGTGACAGTTGCTTGCAGTGTGTCTCAGTAACAGTTGTTTACAGTGTGTCTCAGTGACAGTTGTTTACAATGTGTCTCAGTGACAGTTTACAGTGTGTCTCAGTGACAGTTGTTTACAGTGTCTCAGTGACAGTTGTTTACAGTGTGTCTGACAGTTGTTTACATTGTGTCTCAGTGACAGTTGTTTACAGTGTATCTCAGTGACAGTTGTTTACAGTGTGTCTCAGTGACAGTTGTTTACAGTGTGTCTCAGTGACAGTTGTTTACATTGTGTCTCAGTGACAGTTGTTTACAGTGTGTCTCAGTGACAGTTGCTTACAGTGTGTCTCAGTAACAGTTGTTTACAGTGTGTCTCAGTGACAGTTATTTAAAATGTGTCTCAGTGACAGTTGTTTACAGCGTGTCTCAGTGACAGTTGTTTACAGTGTCTCAGTGACAGTTATTTACAGTGTGTCCCAGTGACAGTTGTTTACAGTACGTCTCAGTGACAGTTGTTTACAATGTGTCTCAGTGACAGTTTACAGTGTGTCTCAGTGACAGTTGTTTACAGAGTCTCAGTGACAGTTGTTTACAGTGTAACTGACAGTTGTTTACAGTGTGTCTCAGTGACAGTTGTTTACAGTGTGTCTCAGTGACAGTTGCTTACAGTGTGTCTCAGTAACAGTTGTTTACAGTGTGTCTCAGTGACAGTTTACAGTGTGTCTCAGTGACAGTTGTTTACAGTGTCTCAGTGACAGTTGTTTACAGTGTGTCTGACAGTTGTTTACATTGTGTCTCAGTGACAGTTGTTTACAGAGTATCTCAGTGACAGTTGTTTACAGTGTGTCTCAGTGACAGTTGTTTACAGTGTGTCTCAGTGACAGTTGTTTACATTGTGTCTCAGTGACAGTTGTTTACAGTGTGTCTCAGTGACAGTTGCTTACAGTGTGTCTCAGTAACAGTTGTTTACAGTGTGTCTCAGTGACAGTTATTTAAAATGTGTCTCAGTGACAGTTGTTTACAGTGTGTCTCAGTAGCAGTTGTTTACAATGTGTCTCAGCCACAGTTGTTTACAGTGTGTCTCAGCCACAGTTGTTTACAATGTGTTCCAGTGTCAGTTGTTTACAATAAGTCTCAGTAACAGTTGTTTACAATGTGTCTCAGTGACAGTTGTTTACATTGTGTCTCAGTGACAGTTGTTTACAGTGTGTCTCAGTGACAGTTGTTTACATTGTGTCTCAATGACAGTTGTTTACAGTGTGTCTCAGTGACAGTTGTTTACAGTGTGTCTCAGTGAGAGTTGTTTACATTGTGTCTCAGTGACAGTTGTTTACAGTGTGTCTCAGTTACAGTTGTTTACAATGTGTCTCAGTGACAGTTTACAGTGTGTCTCAGTGACAGTTGTTTACATTGTGTCTCAGTGACAGTTGTTTACAGTGTGTCTCAGTTACAGTTGTTTACAGTGTGTTTCAGTGACAGTTGTTTACAGTGTGTCTCAGTGACAGTTGTTTACAGTGTATTTCAGCAATGGTTGTTTACAGTGTGTCTCAGTGACAGTTGCTTACAGTGTGTCTCAGTGACAGTTGTTTACAGTGTGTCTCAGTGACAGTTGTTTACAGTGTGTCTCAGTGAGAGTTGTTTACATTGTGTCTCAGTGACAGTTGTTTACAGTGTGTCTCAGTTACAGTTGTTTACAATGTGTCTCAGTGACAGTTTACAGTGTGTCTCAGTGACAGTTGTTTACAGTGTGTCTCAGTGACAGTTGTTTACATTGTGTCTCAGTGACAGTTGTTTACAGTGTGTCTCAGTTACAGTTGTTTACAGTGTGTTTCAGTGACAGTTGTTTACAGTGTGTCTCAGTGACAGTTGTTTACAGTGTATTTCAGCAATGGTTGTTTACAGTGTGTCTCAGTGACAGTTGCTTACAGTGTGTCTCAGTGACAGTTGTTTACAGTGTGTCTCAGTGACAGTTGCTTACAGTGTGTCTCAGTGACAGTTGTTTACAGTGTGTCTCAGTGACAGTTCCTTACAGTGTGTCTCAGTGACAGTTGTTTACAGTGTGCCTCAGTGACAGTTGTTTACAGTGTGTCTCAGTGTAGGTTGCTTACAGTGTGTCTCAGTGACAGTTGTTTACAGTGTGTCTCAGTGACAGTTGTTTACAATGTGTCTCAGTGACAGTTGTTTACAGTGTGTCTCAGTGACAGTTGTTTACAGTGTGTCTCAGTGACAGTTGCTTACAGTGTGTCTCAGTGAGAGTTGCTTACAGTGTGTCTCAGTGACAGTTGTTTACAGTGTGTCTCAGTGACAGTTCCTTACAGTGTGTCTCAGTGACAGTTGTTTACAGTGTGCCTCAGTGACAGTTGTTTACAGTGTGTCTCAGTGTAGGTTGCTTACAGTGTGTCTCAGTGACAGTTGTTTACAGTGTGTCTCAGTGACAGTTGTTTACAATGTGTCTCAGTGACAGTTGTTTACAGTGTGTCTCAGTGACAGTTGTTTACAGTGTGTCTCAGTGACAGTTGCTTACAGTGTGTCTCAGTAACAGTTGTTTACAGTGTGTCTCAGTGACAGTTATTTAAAATGTGTCTCAGTGACAGTTGTTTACAGTGTGTCTCAGTAGCAGTTGTTTACAATGTGTCTCAGCCACAGTTGTTTACAGTGTGTCTCAGCCACAGTTGTTTACAATGTGTTCCAGTGTCAGTTGTTTACAATAAGTCTCAGTAACAGTTGTTTACAATGTGTCTCAGTGACAGTTGTTTACATTGTGTCTCAGTGACAGTTGTTTACAGTGTGTCTCAGTGACAGTTGTTTACAGTGTGTCTCAGTGACAGTTGTTTACATTGTGTCTCAATGACAGTTGTTTACAGTGTGTCTCAGTGACAGTTGTTTACAGTGTGTCTCAGTGACAGTTGTTTACATTGTGTCTCAGTGACAGTTGTTTACAGTGTGTCTCAGTTACAGTTGTTTACAGTGCGTTTCAGTGACAGTTGTTTACAGTGTGTCTCAGTGACAGTTGTTTACAGTGTGTCTCAGTGACAGTTGTTCACAGTGTATTTCAGCAATTGTTGTTTACAGTGTGTCTCAGTGACAGTTGCTTACAGTGTGTCTCAGTGACAGTTGTTTACAGTGTGTCTCAGTGACAGTTGTTTACAGTGTGTCTCAGGGACAGTTGTTTACAGTGTATCTCAGTAACGGTTATTTACAGTGTGTCTCAGTGACAGTTGCTTACAGTGTGTCTCAGTGACAGTTGTTTACAGTGTGTCTCAGTGACAGTTGCTTACAGTGTGTCTCAGTGACAGTTGCTTACAGTGTGTCTCAGTGACAGTTGTTTACAGTGTGTCTCAGTGACAGTTGTTTACAGTGTGTCTCAGTGACAGTTGTTTACAGTGTGTCTCAGTGACAGTTGTTTACAGTGTGCCTTAGTGACAGTTTACAGTGTGTCTCAGTGACAATTGTTTACAGTGTGTCTCAGTAACTGTTGTTTACAGTGTGTCTCAGTGACAGTTCAGAATGTGCCTCAGTGACAGTTTACAGTGTGTCTCTGTGACAGTTGCTTACAGTGTCTCAGTGACAGTTATTTACAGTGTGTCTCAGTGACAGTTGTTTACAGTGCGTCTCAGTGACAGTTATTTACAGTGTGTCTCAGTGACAGTTGTTTACAGTGTCTCAGTGACAGTTATTTACAGTGTGTCTCAGTGACAGTTGTTTACAGTGCGTCTCAGTGACAGTTGTTTACAATGTGTCTCAGTGACAGTTTACAGTGTGTCTCAGTGACAGTTGTTTACAGTGTCTCAGTGACAGTTCCTTACAGTGTGTCTGAGTGACAGTTGTTTACAGTGTGTCTCAGTGACAGTTGTTTACAGTGTGTCTCAGTGACAGTTGCTTACAGTGTGTCTCAGTAACAGTTGTTTACAGTGTGTCTCAGTGACAGTTGTTTACAATGTGTCTCAATGACAGTTTACAGTGTGTCTCAGTGACAGTTGTTTACAGTGTCTCAGTGACAGTTGTTTACAGTGTGTCTGACAGTTGTTTACAGTGTGTTTTAGTGACAGTTGTTTACAGTGTGTCTCAGTGACAGTTGCTTACAGTGTGTCTCAGTAACAGTTGTTTACAGTGTGTCTCAGTGACAGTTGTTTACAATGTGTCTCAGTGACAGTTGCTTACAGTGTGTCTCAGTAACAGTTGTTTACAGTGTGTCTCAGTGACAGTTGTTTACAATGTGTCTCAGAGACAGTTGCTTACAGTGTGTCTCAGTAACAGTTGTTTACAGTGTGTCTCAGTGACAGTTGTTTACAATGTGTCTCAGAGACAGTTGCTTACAGTGTGTCTCAGTAACAGTTGTTTACAGTGTGTCTCAGTGACAGTTGTTTACAGTGTATCTCGGCAATGGTTGTTTACAGTGTGTCTCAGTGACAGTTGTTTACAGTGTATCTCAGCAATGGTTGTCTACAGTGTGTCTCAGTGACAGTTGTTTACAGTGTATCTCAGCAATGGTTGTTTACAGTGTGTCTCAGTGACAGTTGTTTACAGTGTATCTCAGCAATGGTTGTTTACAGTGTGTCTCAGTGACAGTTGTTTACAGTGTATCTCAGCAATGGTTGTCTACAGTGTGTCTCAGTGACAGTTGTTTACAGTGTATCTCAGCAATGGTTGTTTACAGTGTATCTCAGTGATAATTGCGGAGAGAATGTAGCAATACATGTGCTTCAGGAAGGTATATTTTATTTGAAGAAACGTTTCGCCAACACAGTAGACTTCTTCTGTCGAATATATTCGATACAGCACAAGCACTGGAGAGGTAAAGATGAGGTGATTAGTTGACCATCTTTGAAGAAGTGGCATTGAGGTGGTCAGTCCCTCAACCTGGAGAAGTAAGTTGGAGGTGGTCAGTCCCTCAACCTGGAGAAGTAAATTTGAGGTGGTCAGTCCCTCAACCTGGAGAAGTAAGTTGGAGGTGGTCAGTCCCTCAACCTGGAGAAGTAAGTTGGAGGTGGTCAGTCCCTCAACCTGGAGAAGTAAGTTTGAGGTGGTCAGTCCCTCAACCTGGAGAAGTAAGTTTGAGGTGGTCAGTCCCTCAACCTGGAGAAATAAGTTGGAGGTGGTCAGTCCCTCAACCTGGAGAAGTAAGTTGGAGGTGGTCAGTCCCTCAACCTGGAGAAGTAAATTTGAGGTGGTCAGTCCCTCAACCTGGAGAAGTAAGTTTGAGGTGGTCAGTCCCTCAACCTGGAGAAGTAAATTTGAGGTGGTCAGTCCCTCAACCTGGAGAAGTAAATTTGAGGTGGTCAGTCCCTCAGCCTGGAGAAGTAAATTTGAGGTGGTCAGTCCCTCAACCTGGAGAAGTAAATTTGAGGTGGTCAGTCCCTCAACCTGGAGAAGTAAATTTGAGGTGGTCAGTCCCTCAGCCTGGAGACTAGTTCATTTCCATAATCAGGAACAATGTGAACCTGAAACGTGATAATGGACACTTATATACGGTCAAAGTTGGGTCGGAGGCAATCTGGAAGACGTCACAGGAGCCAAGAACCTAAGAACTGAGGAGCACTGCACCATGCCTACTGGCCTATGCTATGCAGGTCCCTCTGAAATCCACCCTTTCTCAATCATAAATAATGTTTAAACAACTGATGAGACATTTTATTGTGGCCACATTTCGCTCTCCTGGAGAGCGAAACGTTGCCACAATAAAATGTTGCATTAGTTGAACTTGTGTCCATTTTACGTCACATGTTGCCGGTAATTCTACCAACATTAATATGGTGTTTTAAGCAGCAGAATTGTGACTGATGTCCTTCGTACCAAGATAATATTGTGTTGTATATAAATGATACAACAATACCAACAAGGTGAAGAATTAGACACATGTGCAACATCTGGGTTTTTGTGATGAATGGTTTGAAAAACCGACAAGTTGAAGATTGAGACATTTATGCAGCATATGCTGCATAAGTGTCTCAATCTTCATCTGGGTTTTTGTAGACGTTTCGCCAACCAGCGGCTTTATCAATACAATTCAAGGACGGAAATAAGTGGCATAAAATACCGGGCTTCATCAGGCTCACACAGTGGGCTTCTTGTGCGTTTATTTTTCCACAATTCGAGGGCATAACTTGAAGGATTATGTACAACTCTTCACATTACGCCCCTGTGTTGGAAAAGCCACTGGTTGGCGAAACGTCTACAAACAGCTGTCGCACATGCGTCTAATTCTTCGTATGTTAGGTAAGACACATATGCAACAGTTAGACAACTTTATTCCGAAACGTTTCGCCTACACAGTAGGCTTCTTCAGTCGAATACAGAAAGTAGGCAGGAACAGTAGAGATGTGAAGACGATGTAATCAGTCCATCACCCTTAAAGTCGTAGAATTTGAGGTTGTCAGTCCCTCGGCCTGGAGAAGTTCAGTTCCATAGTCAGGAACTATCTGAAGATCAAGCGACAGTGCGGAGACTTAAATACTGTCGGAAGGAGAGGTGCAGGGTAGTAGTAGTAGTAGTAGTAGTAGTAGTAGTAGTAGTAGTAGTAGTAGTAGTAGTAGTAGTGAGAGGCCACTGAGAGGTATAAAGTTGTCTAACTGTTGCATATGTGTCTTACCTAACAACCTGTCGGTATTGTATACCATTTTGATGTTCAATTCTTCGTATCTTTGTGTTGTGATGGACCAATGGGCATCGTACAGTGGTCCGCGGTTCTACCGTTCCTGATTCTATTAGCGGATCACCGCCTTCTGCGATATATTGAATATTTTCCCTCATCTCACCTTTGGCTAATACGAGGCTCCATTCTAATGCTTTAGCTTCACATTGGTCCAGATTTTGGAGATGAGCTCCTCTCCAGGCTCAGGGACTGACCCCCTCAAAACTAGTTTATCAAGGCTGATAGACTGAACACATCATTACTGTCTCTCCACTACTGCTGCTGTCTCTTCTGTATTCGACTGAAGAATTGAGACGCTTATGCAACACTTGGGAATCTTTATTGAAGAAACGTTTCGCCACACAGTGGCTTCATCAGTCCAACAAAAGTAGAAATGGGTAAGGAGAGGAGAAGTTTGAGGTAATCAGTCCCTCAGCCTGGAATCGATGTGTTCAGTCCAGGTTGAGGGACTGATTACCTCAAACTTCTCCTCTCCTTAGCCATTTCTACTTTGTGTTGGACTGATGAAGCCACTGTGTGGCGGCGAAACGTTTCTTCAATAAAGGTTCCAATGTGTTGCATAAGCGTCTCAATTCTTCAACTTGTCGGTTTTCAAAACCATTCATCACATCTGTATTCGACTGAAGAAGTCACCGTCGGTCTAAGTCATAATTTAGTGCCTACTGTGAATAATGATGCCTACTTTGAACAGTGGTGCCTACTTTGAACAGTGGTGCCTACTTTGAACAATGGTGCCTACTTTGAACAATGGTGCCTACTTTGAACAGTGGTGCCTACTTTGAACAATGGTGCCTACTTTGAACAGTGGTGCCTACTTTGAACAGTGGTGCCTACTTTGAACAGTGGTGCCTACTTTGAACAGTGGTGCCTACTTTGAGCAGTGGCGCCTACTTTGAACAGTGGTGCCTACTTTGAACAGTGGTGCCTACTTTGAACAGTGGTGCCCACTTTGAGCAGTGGTGCCTACTTTGAACAGTGGTGCCCACTTTGAACAGTGGTGCCTACTTTGAACAGTGGTGCCTACTTTGAACAATGGTGCCTACTTTGAACAATGGTGCCTACTTTGAACAATGGTGCCTACTTTGAACAGTGGTGCCTACTTTGAACAGTGGTGCCTACTTTGAACAGTGGTGCCTACTTTGAGCAGTGGTGCCTACTTTGAACAGTGGTGCCTACTTTGAACAGTGGTGCCTACTTTGAACAGTGGTGCCTACTTTGAGCAGTGGTGCCTACTTTGAACAGTGGTGCCTACTTTGAACAGTGGTGCCCACTTTGAGCAGTGGTGCCTACTTTGAACGGTGGTGCCCACTTTGAGCAGTGGTGCCTACTTTGAACAGTGGTGCCTACTTTGAGCAGTGGTGCCCACTTTGAACAGTGGTGCCCACTTTGAGCAGTGGTGCCTACTTTGAACAGTGGTGCCCACTTTAAGCAGTGGTGCCCACTTTGAACAGTGGTGCCCACTTTGAACAGTGGTGCCCACTTTGAGCAGTGGTGCCCACTTTGAACAGTGGTGCCTACTTTGAACAGTGGTGCCCACTTTGAGCAGTGGTGCCCACTTTGAACAGTGGTGCCCACTTTGAACAGTGGTGCCCACTTTGAGCAGTGGTGCCCACTTTGAACAGTGGTGCCTACTTTGAACAGTGGTGCCTACTTTGAACAGTGGTGCCCACTTTGAGCAGTGGTGCCCACTTTGAACAGTGGTGCCCACTTTGAACAGTGGTGCCCACTTTGAGCAGTGGTGCCCACTTTGAGCAGTGGTGCCTACTTTGAACACTGATGCCTACTTATTACTACCAGTTTATAAATTGGCGAGATTCGCGAGGAGGTGAAAATCTCAGATACTCGATCATGATACAACATTGTCACTTAACAGATGTAGACTGAGAAGTACGGGTTATCTGGCGCTGTCTCTTTAGGATAGATGATCCGAAGTCCATCGAGTAGATGAGATTGGTTAAATGTGATCAGAAATATGTTATTGGCTAGAGTGATCGACTTAAACTGATCATGGTGCATTTAGTGACAAGATGGTCTCAAGGTGACACCATACAGCCAGCCAACTAACTGTTACAGTCACTGGGCTCAGCTGTTACCAACACTTTATCTACACTTTCACAGTCTTCCAAACAGCCTCTTGGTTGTTGCTCTAAGCCGTTAACACAAATTTATCTGAGGTAATTACAAGAGGAGAATATTGTTATTCAATAGAGGTACCGTTATAGCGGGACTTTCGTTAATGTTATTGGGTCGCAAGGAGTGTTGCAGTGCGGCAAATTGATTCTGATGGCGAGTCAACGTGAGGAGAATATTGAGTTTACAAGGTGAGGACGTTCTTGGAGAAGGAGGGGATGTAAGAGCCTCAAGAGGATTTTTTTTATTAATTAGATATCCCTGAAGGGCGACCTTTAAGTATTTCACTGAACTGTTTTTTTCTTCATTTTCATTCCTACAACGTTTCGTCTTATTCTTTCGTTCCTACAACAGGTTTCACCCCATCGGCTTTGAGTTCTCAGCGCTGGTGTAAGGCAACGAGCGCAAGATTCCTGTAACAACTGGCATGACCAGGAACCCCACCAAAAAACTGATCGAACCTATTCCAACGTGCAAAGAACAGGGGTCAATAACTTTCAAAAGCCTCTGCCGCTTTACATATATCATTGAAATTAGGCTACAACCAGGGATGCTTTGGTGGTGGTGGATGGTTGGAGGCGGCGGGGTGATAAAATTATTTAGGCAGAAGGCAAGTGTTACATAATACGTACATGATGAGATGGTAAATTTACACTTTATAGTAATTTGTCATGCCTGGATGGATATTATATCATGTATCAGGCTATTAATTTTAGGTACATTGGATATTTTTTTTTTCATCAAAGCATATCTTTGGTATATTACCAGGCGGAATGAACAAGGTTTGTGTTACCGGGAGGATGTTCAAGGTTTGTGTTACCGGGAGGATGTTCAAGGTTTGTGTTACCGGGAGGATGTTCAAGGTTTGTGTTACCGGGAGGATGTTCAAGGTTTGTGTTACCGGGAGGATGTTCAAGGTTTGTGTTACCGGGAGGATGTTCAAGGTTTGTGTTACGGGGAAGGATGTACAAGGTGGTCTTACCGAGGGATGTAAAAGGTTTGTGTTACCGAGGGATGTAAAAGGTTTGTGTTACCAGGGGGATGTACAAGGTTTATGATACCGGGGAGGATGAACAAGGTTTGTGTTACCGGGGGGATGTACAAGGTTTATGATACCGAGGAGGATGTACAAGGTTTGTGTTACCGGGGGAATGTACAAAATTTGTGTTACTGGGGAGGATGTTCAAGGTTTGTGTTACCGGGGGGATGTACAAGGTTTGTGTTACCGGGGGGATGTACAAGGTTTGTATTACCGGGGGATGTACAAGGTTTGTGTTACCGGGTAGGATGTACAAGGTTTGTGTTACCGGGGAGGATGTACAAGGTTTGTGTTACCGGGGAGGATGTACAAGGTTTGTGTTACCGGGGAGGATGTACAAGGTTTGTGTTACCGGGGAGGATGTACAAGGTTTGTGTTACCGGGGAGGATGTACAAGGTTTGTGTTACCGGGGAGGATGTACAAGGTTTGTGTTACCGGGGAGGATGAACAAGGTTTGTGTTACCGGGGAGATGTACAAGGTTGTGTTACCGAGGGATGTACAAGGTTTGTATTACCGGGGAGGATGTACAAGGTTTGTGTTACCGGGGAGGATGTACAAGGTTTGTGTTACCGGGGAGGATGTACAAGGTTTGCGTTGCCGGGGAGGATGTACAAGGTTTGCGTTGCCGGGGAGGATGTACAAGGTTTGCGTTGCCGGGGGAATGTATAAGGTTTGTGTTACCAGGGAGGATGTACAAGGTTTATGTTACCGGGAAGGATGTACAAGGTTTGTGTTACCGGGGAGGATGTACAAGGTTTGTGTTACCGGGGAGGATGTATAAGGTTTGTGTTACCGGGGGGATGTACAAGGTTTGTGTTACCGGGGAGGATGTACAAGGTTTGTGTTACAGGAGAGGATGTACAAGGTTTGTGTTACCGCAGAGGATGTACAAAGTTCGTGATACCTGGGGGATGTACAAGGTTTGTGTTACCGGGGGGATGTATAAGGTTTGTGTTATCAGGGAGGATGTACAAGGTTTGTGTTACCGGGGAGGATGTACAAGGTTTGTGTTACCGGGGAGGATGTGCAAGGTTTGTGTTACCGGGGAGGATGTACAAGGTTTGTGTTACCGGGGGGATGTACAAGGTTTGTGTTACCGGGGGGATGTATAAGGTTTGTGTTACCAGGGAGGATGAATAAGGTTTGTGTTACCGGGGAGGATGTACAAGGTTTGTGTTACCGGGGAGGATGTATAAGGTTTGTTTTACCGGGGGGATGTACAAGGTTTGTGTTACCGGGGATGATGTACAAGGTTTGTGTTACCGGGGAGGATGTACAAGGTTTGTGTTACCGTGGAGGATGTACAAGGTTTGTCTTACCGGGGAGGATGTGCAAGGTTTGTGTTACCGGGGAGGATGTACAAGGTTTGCGTTGCCGGGGAGGATGTACAAGGTTTGCGTTGCCGGGGAGGATGTACAAGGTTTGTGTTACCGCAGAGGATGTACAAAGTTCGTGATACCTGGGGGATGTACAAGGTTTGTGTTACCGGGGGGATGTATAAGGTTTGTGTTATCAGGGAGGATGTATAAGGTTTGTGTTACCGGGGAGGATGTACAAGGTTTGTGTTACAGGAGAGGATGTACAAGGTTTGTGTTACCGGGGGGATGTACAAGGTTTGTGTTACCGGGGGGATGTACAAGGTTTGTGTTACCGGGGAGGATGTAAAAGGTTTGTGTTACCGGGGAGGATGTACAAGGTTTGTGTTACCGGGGGGATGTACAAGGTTTGTGTTACCAGGGAGGGTGTACATGGTTTGTGTTACCGGGGAGGATGTGCAAGGTTTGTGTTACCTGCATGGATGTACAAGGTTTGTGTTACCGGGGGGATGTACAAGGTTTGTGTTACCGGGGGGATGTATAAGGTTTGTGTTACCAGGGAGGATGAATAAGGTTTGTGTTACCGGGGAGGATGTACAAGGTTTGTGTTACCGGGGAGGATGTATAAGGTTTGTGTTACCGGGGAGGATGTAGAAGGTTTGTGCTACCGGTGAGTATGTGCAAGGATTGTGTTACCGGGGAGGATGTACAAGGTTTGTGTTATCGGGGTGGATGTACAAGGTTTGTGTTACAGGGGAGGATGTACAAGGTTTGTGTTACCGGGGAGGATGTACAAGGTTTGTGTTACCGGGGAGGATGTAAAAGGTTTGTGTTACCGGGGTGGATGTACAAGGTTTGTGTTACCGGGGGGATGTACAAGGTTTGTGTTACCGGGGGAATGTGTTAGGTTTGTGTTACCAGGGAGTATGTATAAGGTTTGTGTTACCGGGGGGATGTACAAGGTTTGTGTTACCGGGGTGATATATAAGGTTTGTGTTACCAGGGAGGATGAATAAGGTTTGTGTTACCGGGGAGGGTGTACAAGGTTTGTGTTACCGGGAGGATGTGCAAGGTTTGTGTTACCGGGGAGGATGTATAAGGTTTGTGTTACCGGGGGGATGTACAAGATTTGTGTTACCGGGGAGGGTGTACAAGGTTTGTGTTACGGGGAAGATGTACAAGGTTTGTGTTACCGTGGAGGATGTACAAGGTTTGTGTTACCGGGGAGGATGTACAAGGTTTGTGTTACCGGGGAGGATGTACAAGGTTTGTGTTACCGGGGAAGATGTACAAGGTTTGTGTTACCGGGGGGATGTACAAGATTTGTGTTACCGGGGATGATGTACAAGGTTTGTGTTACCGGGGAAGATGTACAAGGTTTGTGTTACCGTGGAGGATGTACAAGGTTTGTGTTACCGGGGAGGATGTACAAGGTTTGTGTTACCGGGGAGGATGTACAAGGTTTGTGTTACCTGGAAGATATACAAGGTTTGTGTTACCGGGGAGGATGTACAAGGTTTGTGTTACGTCATAGGATGTACAAGGTTCGTGTTACCGGGGGGATGAACAAGGTTAGAGTAATCAGGGAGGATATATAAGGTTTGTGTTACCGGGGAGGATGTACAAGGTTTGTGTTACCAGGGAGGATGTATAAGGTTTGTGTTACCGGGGAGGATGTACAAGGTTTGTGTTACCGGGGAGGATGTACAAGGTTTGTGTTACCTGGGAGGATGTACAAGGTTTGTGTTACCGCAGAGGATGTACAAGGTTCGTGTTACCGGGGGGATATACAAGGTTTGTGTTACCGGGGGGATGTACAAGATTTGTGTTACCGGGGGGATGTGTAAGGTCTGTGGTACCAGGGAGGATATATAAGGTTTGTGTTACCGGGGAGGATGTACAAGGTTAGTGTTACCGGGGAGGATGTACAAGGTTTGTGTTACCGGGGAGGATGTACAAGGTTTGTGTTACCGGGGAGGATGTACAAGGTTTGTGTTACCGGGGAGGATGTATAAGGTTTGTGTTACCGGGGAGGATGTACAAGGTTTGTGTTACCGGGGAGGATGTACATGGTTTGTGTTACCGGGGAGGATGTATAAGGTTTGTGTTACCGGGGAGGATGTACAAGGTTTGTGTTACCGGGTAGGATGTATAAGGTTTTTGTTACCGTGGGATGTACAAGGTTTGTTACTGGGGAGGATGTACAAGGTTTGTGTTACCGGGGAGGATGTACAAGGTTTGTGTTACCGGGGAGGATGTGCAAGGTTTGTTACCGGGGAGGATGTACAAGGTTTATGTTACCGGGGAGGATGTACAAGGTTTGTGTTACCGGGGAGGATGTGCAAGGTTTGTGTTACTGGGGGGATGTACAAGGTTTGTACTACTAAGGGATGTACAAGGTTTGTGTTACCGGTGGGATGTACAAGGTTTGTGTTACCGGGAGTATGTACAAGGTTTGTGTTACCGGGAGGATGTACATGTTTTGTGTTACCGGGGAGGATGTACAAGGTTTGTGTTACCGGGGAGGATGTACAAGGTTTGTGTTACCGGGGGGATGTACAAGGTTTGTGTTACCGTGAAGGATATACAAGGTTTGTGTTACCGGGGGGATGTAAAAGGTTAGTGTTACCGGGGGGGATGTACAAGGTTTGTGTTACTGGGGGGATGTACAAGGTTTGTGCTACGGGGGGATGTACAAGGTTTGTGTTACCAGGGAGGATGTACAAGGTTTGTGTTACCGGGGGGATGTACAAGGTTTGTGTTACCGGGAGGATGTACAAGGTTTGTGTTATCAGGGAGGATGTATAAGGTGTGTATTACCGGGGGGATGTACAAGGTTTGTGTTACCGGTGAGGATGTACAAGGTTTGTGTTACCTGGGAGGATGTAAAAGGTTTGTGTTACCGTGGAGGATGTACAAGGTTTGTATTACTGGGGGATGTACAAGGTTTGTGCTACCGGGGGATGTACAAGGTTTGTGTTACCGGGGAGGATGTACAAGGTTTGTGTTACCGGGGGGATGTAAAAGGTTAGTGTTACCGGGGAGGATGTACAAGGTTTGTATTACTGGGGGATGTACAAGGTTTGTGCTACCGGGGGATGTACAAGGTTTGTGTTACCGGGGAGGATGTACAAGGTTTGTGTTACCGGGGAGGATATACAAGGTTTGTGTTACCGGGGGGATGTAAAAGTTTAGTGTTACCGGGGAGGATGTACAAGGTTTGTATTACTGGGGGATGTACAAGGTTTGTGCTACCGGGGGATGTACAAGGTTTGTGTTACCGGGGAGGATGTACAAGGTTTGTGTTACCGGGGGGATGTACAAGGTTTGTGTTACCGGGAGGATGTACAAGGTTTGTGTTACCGGGAGTATGTACAAGGTTTGTGTTACCGGGGAGGTTGTACAAGGTTTGTGTTACCGGGCAGGATGTACAAGGTTTGTGTTACCGGGGGATGTACAAGGTTTGTATTACCGGGGAGGATATACAAGGTTTGTGTTACCGGGAGGATGTACAAGGTTAGTATTACCGGGGAGGATGTACAAGGTTTGTGTTACCGGGAGGATGTACAAGGTTTGTGTTACCGGGAAAATGTACAAGGTTTGTGTTACCGGGGGGATGTACAAGGTTTGTGTTACCGGGGAGGATGTACAAGGTTTGTGTTACCGGGGAGGGTGTACAAGGTTTGTGTTACCGGGGAGGATGTGCAAGGTTTGTGTTACCGGGAGGATGTACAAGGTTTGTGTTACCGTGAGGATGTACAAGGTTTGTGTTACCGGGGAGGATGTACAAGGTTTGTGTTACCTGGGAGGATGTACAAGGTTTGTGTTACCGGGGAGGATGCACAAGGTCTGTGTTACCGGGGAGGATGTGCTAGGTTTGTTACCGTGGAGGATGTACAAGGTTTGTGTTACCGGGGAGGATGTACAAGGTTTGTGTTACCGGGGAGGATGTACAAGGTTTGTGTTACCGGGGAGGATGTACAAGGTTTGTGTTACCGGGGAGGATGTACAAGGTTTGTGTTACCGGGGAGGATGTACAAGGTTTGTGTTACCGGGGAGGATGTACAAGGTTTGTGTTACCGGGGAGGATGTACAAGGTTTGTGTTACCGGGGAGGATGTACAAGGTTAGTGTTACCGGGGAGGATGTACAAGGTTTGTGTTACCGGGGAGGATGTACAAGGTTTGTGTTACCGGGGGGATGTACAAGGTTTGTGTTACCGGGGGGATGTACAAGGTTTGTGTTACCGGGGAGGATGTACAAGGTTTGTATTACCGGGGAGGATGTACAAGGTTTGTGTTACCGGGGAGGATGTACAAGGTTTGTGTTACCGGGGAGGATGTACAAGGTTTGTGTTACCTGGGAGGATGTACAAGGTTAGTGTTACCGGGGAGGATGTACAAGGTTTGTGTTGCCGGGGAGGATGTACAAGGTTTGTGTTACCGGGGAGGATGTACAAGGTTTGTGTTACCTGGGAGGATGTACAAGGTTAGTGTTACCGGGGAGGATGTACAAGGTTAGTGTTACCGGGGAGGATGTACAAGGTCTGTGTACAAGTAGCCACCAGCTGGCAGCTAGTGTTATTATGATGATAAAAATATTTACTTCGTAGTTAATCATTGAGACATTTGCGTAGTTAGTGTTTGGATGACTAGATTTACTTATTATCTAGTTAGTCTTCTAGGCATTTAGTGTAGTTAGTGCTTAAAAATAGAAATGAAAGGAATAGCCTCACTTTCGTATCTTCACTAACTGTTGAACCGTCTAAGGTGATGCTTAAGAGCACGGCCTCCACGGGCGTCCAAGTGACTGGCCTTTGAAAGTTAAGACACTTGTGCAACATCTGGATATCTTTATTGTAGACGTTTCGCCATCCAGTGGCTTTATCAATACAGATTCTAGGACATAATAGGAAGACAGTAGAGCTATATACAAAAGATGAGGTAATCAGTCCCTCAGCCTTGGAGTTAGTGTTCACAGCATCCTCCACCACGATGCTGTGAACACTAACTCCAAGGCTGAGGGACTGATTACCTCATCTTTTGTATATAGCTCTACTGTCTTCCTATTATATCCTAGAATCTGTATTGATAAAGCCACTGGATGGCGAAACGTCTACAATAAAGATATCCAGATGTTGCACAAGTGTCTTAACTTTCATATTGTCGGTATTTTATACCTTTCTTGCATGACTGGCCTTTGTTGATAGGTCAACTTTTATCATCTTTTAGCTGGTTCAAGATGGCAGTGTGACTTTGAAGATAGTCCAAGTCAGACCGAAACGTCGTCGTAAGCTCCTCTCTTCTATGTGCGGGTTATTTGTGTTTTGTTGATTCTTGGTTCGTACAATAACACAGGCCAGCTCACTGACGCACTCACCCGGCTGACACTACACGCTGATAAATTTTGGGTAGGAATGTTTATATATTTGTGAACGGCTGTTTTCTTATTGTCACTTTGCAATGGCAGGCTGTGGTGTTCCCACCGTGGGACTTTTATTTTGGCCTGGGAATTGGTTTTAGTGTGGATGAATCGAGAGATTTCTGTTGGCCTCTGAGATGCTGGCCTGGAGTTATCGTACGTGTAAGCTTGTCCCTGACCAAAAATGCCAGTAGGCACTTGGCATACTATCCTATCCTATATATAAGCTCGGGTGCAGTGCCTAATTATTATTATCATTACATATAAGCTTGCCCCTGAGCAGGAATACCTTCGTAAACAAGAACCTAAGCACTGGTACCTGTTTGCGAGCCTTGACGTATTAATCTGTACTGGAGAGTGGGCCATCTAGTGTTGAGACGTACTTGCTTGCCTGTTCCTTGACGTATGATGAAGCATGGCTACGTCGCCAAACATCAGCCAATAGGCAAGCAGAGCTATAACAAACACAATGAGCAGTGATAACAAATGAACAAGGAACGTATTTGTGCAGGTCCAGTCATTTCAGATGCGTAAATGTGTATACTCTGACCTGCGTTATAGGATACCTAACCTTTCTAACATATCTTTATACTTGACATATCCATATACCTAACATATAATTATATCTAACATATCCTTATACCTAACATATTGTAACTGTTACTTAGTCTTAAATCTACCATATCTCAGCTTCAGGTATCTCAGCTTCAGATATCTCAGCTTCAGATATCTAAGCTTCAGATATCTCAGCTTCAGATATCTCAGCTTCAGGTATCTCAGCTTCAGATATCTCAGCTTCAGATATCTCAGCTTCAGATATCTAAGCTTCAGATATCTCAGCTTCAGATATCTCAGCTTCAGGTATCTCAGCTTCAGATATCTCAGCTTCAGATACCTCAGCTTCAGATATCTCAGCTTCATATATCTCAGCTTCAGATATCTCAGCATCAGATATCTCAGCATCAGATATCTCAGCTTCAGGTATCTCAGCTTCAGATATCTCAGCTTCAGGAATCTCAGCTTCAAATATCTCAGCTTCAGATATCTCAGCTTCATATATCTCAGCTTCATATATCTCATCTTCAGATATCTCAGCTTCAGTTATCTCAGCATCAGATATTTCAGCTTCATATATCTCAGCTTCAGATATCTCAGCTTCAGATATCTCAGCATCAGGTATCTCAGGTTCAGATATCTTAGCTTCAGGTATCCCAGCTTCAGATATCTCAGCTTCAGATATCTCAGCTTCATATATCTCAGCTTCATATATCTCAGCTTTAGATATCTCAGCTTCAGATATCTCAGCTTCAGATATCTCATCTTCAGATATCTCAGCTTCAGATATCACAACTTCAGATATCTCAGCTTCAGATATCTCAGTTTCAGATATCACAGCTTCAGATATCTCAGCTTCAGATATCTCAGCTTCAGATATCACAGCTTCAGATATCTCAGCTTCAGATATCTCAACTTCAGGTATCACAGCTTCAGATATCTCAGCTTCAGATATCACAGCTTCAGATATCTCAGCTTCAGTTATGAAGAAATCTGAAGACTAGATATATACCGTGACTGGAACAATACTCACATAACCCGCTCAGAGGAGAGGAAAACTTGCTACGACGCTTCGGCCCGATATGGATCACTAATAACTCTCACTAGTTAATGGTCGAAGTAGGACCGAAACGTTGTCGTAAATTTCATTCCCCTGTGTGCAGGTTGTGTATAGACATATAGTTTCAGATAAGCAATATGTTATGGTAAGATATGCTATAAGGCCAAAATGAGCCGTAAAGCATTACAGCATAATGTTGAATTATTGCAAGATACTTGTTGGGGCGTGAGACAACATAGCAGAGTGTTGTGTGGTGGTGGTGGTGGTGGTAGTGGTAGTGGTGGTGGTGGTGGTGGTGGTGGTGGTGGTGGTGTTGAAGTGTGAGACAACACAGCAGATATAGCTGGTAAGGTAGGAATGGTCGCCAGCAGTGATAGTGGCAGCCGCTTCAAGTGGCAAGTGGTTCACAGTTCAGGAAGAAGGAATATGAGGAGAGTTAATAGAGAAGATGTGAAGGTAGGAAATCGATTCTCTGTTCTCCAAGACGAGTGTACTTCAGTGGTTAGTGAGGTTGAAGGTACCACTGATTCCCCTGCTAATCAAGGTAAGAATATTTTAATAGTAGGCGATTCTCAGGTAAGATATATGGACCGTGCATTTTGTAACAGAGAAAGAAAGGTCAGACAGAGAGTGTGTCTTCCTGGAGCTGGTGTTGGTGACATAGTCAGCAGGTTGGATAATATTATGGCAGGTAATGGGAATAAGCCCATTATCTGTCTTAGTGCTGGGGGTAATGACATTGGGAAGAGCAGGAGCGAGGAGCTGCTGGATAAATACAGGTCAGCCATAGAAGTAGTTAGGTCTAAGGGAGGGATCCCAGTCATATGTAGCATCTTGCCTAGAAAGGGAGTGGGCAATGAATGGATGTCTAGGGCAACTGGTATAAATCGCTGGCTAGACAGGTACTGCAAGGAACTTGCAATCCCATTCATTGATAACTGGGACCTATTCTTTGGAAAACGTGATATATATGCAAGGGATGGGGTTCATCTTTCTGGGGATGGAGTGGTTGCATTAGCCAGTGCAATTGAGAGGGTAATTGATGGCTTGTCTAGGAATTTAAACTGATAAATTATAGAGGTATGGGTGTTTGTGGGAAACAGTCAGACTGCAGTATTAGGGTTAAAAACAGCAGTTATTACCGGGATACCTCAGGGCTATGTTTAAAAGACAATATTCAAAATAAAGTTGCTAGTAATGGCAAATCAATTGATCAACAAACAAAGAGAGATAGTAGAGGGTAATGAGTGACTAGCTCCCTTAAGGTTTACTATACAAATAGTAGGAGTCTAAGAAATAAGATAGATGAGCTAAAATTACTTGCAAGTGTAGGTAATGTAGATATTATTGGTATAACCTGGTTTAACCTGAAAGAAAGGGAAATGCCTTCTGAATGCGACATACAGGGATATAAACTATTCCACATTGATAGGGTCAACAGGAAGGGTGGTGGGGTGGCGATGTATATCAGAGAAAATTTAAATTGTTGTCTTAGACATGATATAAGATTAGAAACATCGAACACAGAATCGGTTTGGCTACAGTTTCTCGAGGGACGTGGCAAATTAATTTTGGGTGTGATTTATAGGCCCCCAAACCTTGGTAGGGAGTGCAGTAAACTGTTATGGAACGAAATTCATAAGGCATCTAGATATGAAAATGTTGTGATAATGGGAGATTTTAACTTTAGACAAATTTTTTGGAACAATATGACAGGAAATCTTGAGTCTAGTGACTTTCTTGATACGGTTCAGGATTGCTTTTTAGAACAGGTTGTGACAGAACCAATTAGAGGAAACAATCTGCTTGACTTGGTTCTTGCCAACAAAGATTCACTAATTAATAATCTTAAGGTTAATGATGAGCTTGGGGAAAGTGATCACAAATCACTTAGTTTCAGTATATCATGGAATTACCCAGATAACTGCAATCAAATCTCTGTCCCAGATTTTCGCTTGGCCGACTTCATGGAACTGAAAAATTACTTGAGTGGGCTAAATTGGGATGTCCTGACTATGGGTCAGGTAGGTGATCTTGGTTGCCAATATGACGTTTTTCAGAGCATAGTTCTAGCTGCCCAGGCAACTTTTGTTCCGAGTAAGGAAATTAGATCTAACAAAAAAGATCCCAAATGGATGAACAATAGATTAAAACATCTCATTGGTCAAAAGAGAGGCATATATAGGCGTATCAAAAGAGGGGATGGGCAGTTAAGAAATCAATATATTCAATTAAAGTCTGAAATAAAAAAAGGAATAAGAAAAGCAAAAAGGGATTATGAGGCTAAGGTCGCAAGGGATTCAAAGACTAATCCAAAAGGGTTCTTTCAGGTATACAGAAGTAAGATTAGGGACAAGATTGGCCCACTTAAGAGTAACTCTGGTCAAATCACTGACAGTGATAAGGAAATGTGTGAAATTCTCAATATCTACTTCCTCTCAGTTTTCACCCAGGAAAATACTAGCGATATTCCTGAAATGATAGATTACGTAGAACAGGATGATAATAAACTTTGTACGATTGCGGTAACTAGTGACATGGTCCTCAGACAAATAGAGAAACTGAACCCTAACAAATCCCCAGGTCCTGATGAACTGTTTGCAAGAGTGTTAAAGGAATGTAAAGAGGAACTTAACATACCTTTGGCTAATCTTTTTAACATATCACTACAAACTGGCATAGTGCCTGATAAGTGGAAAATGGCAAATGTAATACCTATTTACAAGGCAGGTGACAGGTCCTTGGCTTCCAACTATAGACCAATAAGCCTTACCTCCATAGTGGGAAAATTTATGGAATCAATAATTGCCGAAGCAATTCGTAGCCATCTTGACAGGCACAGATTGATTAATGATTCTCAACATGGTTTTACAAAGGGGCGTTCCTGTCTTACCAATTTACTAAATTTTTTCACTAAGGTGTTTGAGGAGGTAGATCATGGTAATGAATATGATATTGTGTATATGGACTTAAGAACATAAGAACATAAGAACGAAGGAACACTGCAGAAGGCCTACTGGCCCATGCGAGGCAGGTCCAAGTCTCCTACCGGCTTAAGCCAATGCACCCAACCTAGTCAGGTCAGGTCACCTTGACTTAAGGGAGGAACACGGCAACCGTCCTGGTAGCACAAGCTAATCAGGTCCAACTCACACCCACCCACATCCACTCATGTATTTATCCAATCTATTTTTAAAGCTACACAACGTTCTGGCCTCTATAACTGTACTTGGGAGTTTGTTCCACTCATCCACAACTCTATTACCTAACCAGTACTTTCCTATATCCTTCCTGAATCTGAATTTTTCTAACTTAAAACCATTGCTTCGGGTCCTGTCTAGGCTAGATATTTTCAGCACACTATTTACATCCCCTTTATTTATTCCTGTCTTCCATTTATACACCTCAATCATATCCCCCCTAATTCTACGTCTTTCTAGAGAGTGCAGATTCAGGGCCCTTAGTCTATCCTCATAGGGAAGGTTTCTGATACATGGGATCAACTTTGTCATCCTCCTTTGTACATTTTCCAGAGCATTTATATCCATTCTGTAATACGGTGACCAAAACTGTGCAGCATAATCTAAATGAGGCCTAACCAAGGATGTATAGAGTTGAAGAACAACCTGAGGACTCCTATTATTTATGCTTCTTGATATGAAGCCAAGGATTCTATTAGCTTTATTGCGAACACTTATGCACTGTTGTCTTGGTTTCAGATTACTGCTAACCAGAACTCCTAAATCTTTTTCGCAATCCGTAATATTAAGATCTACATTATTTAGTTTATATGTGGCATGGTTATTGTCCTGTCCAACATTTAGAACTTTGCATTTGTCTATATTAAACTGCATCTGCCCCCTCTCCGACCACTGCATCAGTCTATTCAAATCTTCCTGGAGTGCTCTAATGTCCTCGTCAGAATGAATTCGACGGCCTATTTTGGTGTCATCGGCAAACTTGCTGATGTCGCTCTTTATGCCCTCATCTATGTCGTTTATGTATACTGTGAACAGCAGGGGGCCCAACACTGACCCCTGTGGAACACCGCTCGTGACGCTTCCCCACTCTGATTTCTCCCCATTTATGCAAACTCTCTGCTGCCTATTTGTCAGCCATGCCTCTATCCAGGAAAAAAATTCTCCTCCTATTCCATGTGCCTTAATTTTCCTCAATAGTCTCTGATGTGGGACCCTGTCAAAAGCCTTACTGAAGTCCATATACACAATATCATATTCATTACCATGATCTACCTCCTCAAATACCTTAGTGAAAAAAGTTAATAAATTCGTAAGGCAGGAACGCCCCTTTGTAAAACCATGCTGAGATTCGTTGATTAATTTATGCTTTTCAAGGTGGCTACGAACTGCCTCGGCAATTATTGATTCCATAAATTTTCCCACTATGGAGGTTAGGCTTATTGGTCTATAGTTCGAAGCTAAGAACCTGTCACCTGCTTTGAAAATAGGTATCACATTTGCCATTTTCCACTTATCTGGCACCATGCCAGTTTGTAGTGATATGTTGAAAAGATTAGCCAAAGGCTTGCTAAGCTCCTCTTTACATTCCATTAGAACCCTTGCATACAGTTCATCAGGGCCTGGGGATTTGTTAGGTTTTAATTTATCTATTTGCCTAAGGACCATGTCACTTGTGACCCTAATCGTGCACAGTTTATTATCGTCCTGTTCCACATAATTTATCATTTCTGGAATATCGCTGGTATCCTCCTGTGTAAAAACTGAGAGGAAGTATGTGTTAAAACTTCTACACATTTCCTTATCACTGTCAGTGAGCTGACCAGAGGAACTTTTGAGTGGGCCTATCTTGTCCCTGTTCTTACTTCTGTATACCTGAAAGAATCCTTTTGGGTTAGTCTTCGAATCTCTTGCAACTTTAACCTCATAATCTCTTTTTGCGTTTCTAATTCCTTTTTTTATTTCTCTCTTTAACTGAATATATCGATTTCTTAATTGCCCCTCACCTCTTTTGATTTGCCTATATATACCTCTCTTTTGACCAATTAGATATTTTAATCTATTGTTCATCCATTTAGGATCATTTTTGTTTGATCTGATTTCCCTATTTGGAACATAATTTGACTGAGCAACTAAAACTATGCCCTGGAAAGCGTCATATCGGCAACCATCACCACCTACCTGACCCTTAGTCAGGTCATTCCAGTTCAGCCCACCTAAGTAATTTTTCAGTCCTATGAAATCAGCCAAGCGGAAGTCAGGGACAGAGACTTGATTGCCATTATTAGGGGAATTCCATGATATATTAAAACTGAGTGATTTGTGATCACTTTCCCCAAGCTCATCATTAACCTCAAGATTATTAATTAGTGTTTCCCTACTGGCAAGAACCAAGTCAAGGAGGCCTAGTTGGCTCTGTCACAAACTGTTTTAAAAAACAATCCTGGATTGTATCAAGAAAGTCACCTGACTCTAAATTTCCTGTCAAATTGCTCCAGTCAATCTGTCTATAGTTGAAATCTCCCATTAGCACAACATTTTCGTATGTAGATGCCATACGAATTTCGTCCCATAGAAGTTTACTGCACTCCCTTTCAAGATTTGGGGCCCTGTAAATCACACCCAAAATTAGTTTTTCTCGGCCCTCGAGAAGCTGTAACCAAACAGATTCAGTGGCTGACGCTTCTACTTTTATATCTTGTCTAACACAACAATTTAAATTGTCTCTGACATACATCGCTACTCCACCACCCTTCCTGTTGACCCTGTCAGTGTGGAATAATTTATAGCCTTGTATGTGACATTCAGAGGGCATCTCTCTATCTTTCAGATTGAGCCAGGTCTCTGTTATAGCAATAATATCTATGTTTCCTGCACTTGCAATTAATCTTAGCTCATCTATCTTATTTCTTACACTCCTGCTATTAGTATAGTAAACCTTAAGGGAGCTAGTCCCTTGCTGTCCTCTGCTGTCCCCCTTTGTTTGCTGACCTGATCTATTGTCTTTATTTATAATTTCATGCTGAATGCCTTTTATACATTTACTGATTCCAACCCTAGTGTTGCAACCTGCTTGTTTCCCACACACACCCATACCTCTATCTTCTATCAGTTTAAAATCATAGGTATTTCACCAATGGCATTCTCAATTGAGTTTGCAAGTGCTACCACCCCAGCCCCAGATAGATGTACCCCATCCCTTGCATACATATCATGTTTGCCATAAAAGTTGTTCCAGTTGTCAATGAATGGGATTGTTGTGTTGTGTTGGTAGTGTTGGAGAGTGAGACAACACAGCAGAGTGTTGTGTGGCGGTGGTAGTGTTGGAGAGTGAGACAACACAGCAGAGTGTTGTGTGGTGGTGGTAGTGTTGGAGAGTGAGACAACACAGCAGAGTGTTGTGTGGCGGTGGTAGTGTTGGAGAGTGAGACAACACAGCAGAGTGTTGTGTGGCGGTGGTAGTGTTGGAGAGTGAGACAACACAGCAGAGTGTTGTGTGGTGGTGGTAGTGTTGGAGAGTGAGACAACACAGCAGAGTGTTGTGTGGTGGTGGTAGTGTTGGAGAGTGAGACAACACAGCAGTGTTGTGTGGTTGTGGTGGTAGTGTTGGAGAGTGCGAGAACACAACAGAGTGTTGTGTGGTGGTGGTAGTGTTGGAGAGTGAGACAACACAGCAGAGTGTTGTGTGGTGGTGGTGGTAGTGTTGGAGAGTGAGACAACACAGCAGAGTGTTGTGTGGTGGTGGTAGTGTTGGAGAGTGCGACCACACAACACTCTGTTGTGTGGTGGTGGTAGTGTTGGAGAGTGAGACAACACAGCAGAGTGTTGTGTGGTGGTGGTAGTGTTGGAGAGTGAGACAACACAGCACAGTGTTGTGTGGTGGTGTTGGCTGGAACACATCTTAGTCCCGGCATTCATCAGTGAGTGTTTATGTGTTTACTGCCCTGACTGAATGCTTGTTTGTACACCTGTGAACTAACTCTCTGTGGTGGGGGCCATTACGACCACTCTGTGTGTGTGCACTCCGTAAATGTACTCAGAGTGCTTCTTAGCAAGTGTTAACCACAAAATTGTACTCTCAAAGTTATCTTAAAATGTGCTAACTATGAAATTGTCCTAGAGGCCCTCTGAAGACGCCCTTTGAAGAGGATCTTTGAAGACGTCCTCTGAAGAGGACCTCTGACGACGCCCTTCAAAGAGGACCTCTAAAGACGCCCTCTGAAAAGGACTTCTGAAGGCGCCCTCTGAAGAGGATCTCTGAAGACGCCCTTTAAAGAGGACCTCTAAAGACGCCCTCTGAAAAGGACTTCTGAAGGCGCCCTTTAAAGAGGACCTCTGAAGACGCCCTCTGAAAAGGACTTCTGAAGACGTCCTCTGAAGAGGACCTCTGACGACGCCCTTTAAAGAGGACCTCTGAAGACGCCCTCTGAAAAGGACTTCTGAAGGCGCCCTCTGAAGAGGACCTCTGAAGACGCCCTCTGAAGAGGACCTCTGATAAAGGTCAGAATATAGATCTGGGTGTTGTAAGTGTGTTTACATTAGAGGTGTGCGTGTTGCACGCGCTCCCATGTCAACACCGGAGCCTGTCTTGCACAGACAATTGTTCCAGGAATATGTGTACTGGTGTTCAGATGTGTGTAGTCGTGTTTATCATTTAATCTCGTGTTCAGACTGAGTGCTGCTGTTCAAAATGTCTTTTCGTGTTCAACGTGCGGTCTCGCGTTCAACGTGTGTACTCGTGTTCGTCGTGTTTACTGACGATAAGCTTGTGTATTGGTTTTCAGTTTCAGTATTGGCGTTCAACGTCTGTCCAGGTGTTCAACCTTAATACTGGTGTTCAACATGAACACGGGTTTTCAATGCTAGCAAATGCTTGGAAATGAAAAGGATATTAGATAAAAAGTCACGATAACAGGGTAACAACAGAGAGGAAAAGAGCACGAAGGAGAGAGAGAGCTATGGGTAGACATCACGCCGAGGCTATCACCAGAGATGTGGCATTTCTCTGGCACACCTTGGACCAGTTTCCAGGGTTGTTACACCTGTCACAACCCTGCTTGGAGGCCAAGCCATCTCGTTGGTAGTCTGGTCAACCATATTGTTGGTGCTAGCAAGAACTGGTTAAATTTTCTCTTAACTTGACATTATCTAGTCATTGTATGGGGAGAAATTTAATAAAACCTGCAAATTGTAATTTATTTAATACAACTGGCAAAGTTAAATTTACACAATCCAAGACGAATGTCATATTTTCTTTTAATCAAAGTCCACCAACTTAAAGTTTGAACCCAATCAGAGAGGATATTCTCCAGTAGCTGCTCTGAGTCCAACTACTCCAGGTGAAATAGTTTCGTGGACGGTGCCGTCGTTAGAGTAAGTCAGCAGTGGAAGTTTGAAGCCGATCGGAGGAAGCGTTCCCAAGTTACAAGAGAAAGTGGAAAAATAACGACAATGAAAACTTTAATGGAAACACATAATGATTCCTCGTGGAGTTTAAATAATTGAAGGAAGGAAGGAAGGAAGGAAGGAAGGAAGGAAGGAAGGTGGGAGAATATGCTAAGTGGATACGGAAGGAAAAAATCTGAGAGGAGACAGCGAATTTAAGAAAAGTTGAGAAGCGAGAGAGACAGTTGGAAAAAATGATAAGTGGGGCAAATGAAAGATGATGGAATGGAATACGTGGAGGAAGAGTAGGAGAGAGAGAGAGAGAGAGAGAGAGAGAGAGAGAGAGAGAGAGAGAGAGAGAGAGAGAGAGAGAGAGAGAGAGAGAGAGCGAGAGAGAGAGAGAGAGAGAGAGAGAGAGCAGATATGGAGTTAATACGGACTGGGAGATGATGGTGGAGTGCAGGGGATGAGGTGGATTATTCCATTAGCTTCACTTCTCTCTCTCTCTCTCTCTCTCTCTCTCTCTCTCTCTCTCTCTCTCTCTCTCTCTCTCTCTCTCTCTCTCTCTCTCTCTCTCTCTCTCTCTCTCTCCCTTTCTCTCTCCTTCTCTCTTTCCCTTAAACATTAGCAATCGTACTGATCCCACCGCTGCCACCAACTCTTTCTCTAGTTTGGTACTGGAAACTGCAGTAACAAGTACAGGATCCTGTTCAAGTACAAGTATTAGCACCGGTACGTGTACCAGTACAGGAACATTATTACAAGACCTGGAAGAAGTACCAGTACAGCAGTACCAATTTTGGAACAAGTCCCAGTACAGCAGTACCAGTATTGGAACAAGTACCAGTACAGCAGTACCAATATTGGAACAGGTACCAGTACAGCAGTACCAATATTGGAACAAGTCCCAGTACAGCAGTACCAATATTGGAACAAGTACCAGTACAGCAGTACCAATATTGGAACAAGTCCCAGTACAGCAGTACCAATATTGGAACAAGTCCCAGTACAGCAGTACCAGTATTGGAACAAGTCCCAGTACAGCAGTACCAATACTGGAACAAGTATCAGTACAGCAGTACCAATATTGGAACAAGTCCTAGTACAGCAGTACCAGTATTGGAGCAAGTACCAGTACAGCAGTACCAATATTGGAACACGTACCAGTACAGCAGTACCAATATTGGAACAAGTACCAGTACAGCAGTACCAATATTGGAACAAGTACCAGTACAGCAGTACCAATATTGGAACAAGTTCCAGTACAGCAGTACCAATATTGGAACAAGTCCCAGTACAGCAGTACCAGCATTGGAACACGTACCAGTACAGCAGTACCAATATTGGAACAGGTACCAGTACAGCAGTACCAATATTGGAACACGTACCAGTACAGCAGTACAAATATTGGAACAAGTTCCAGTGCAGCAGTACCAATATTGGAACAAGTCCCAGTACAGCAGTACCAGTATTGGAACACGTACCAGTACAGCAGTACCAATATTGGAACAGGTACCAGTACAGCAGTACCAATATTGGAACACGTGCCAGTACAGCAGTACCAATATTGGAACAAGTTCCAGTACAGCAGTACCAATATTGGAACAAGTTCCAGTACAGCAGTACCAATTTTGGAACAAGTCCCAGTACAGCAGTACCAGTATTGGAACAAGTACCAGTACAGCAGTACCAATATTGGAACACGTACCAGTACAGCAGTACCAGTATTGGAACAAGTACCAGTACAGCAGTACCAATATTGGAACAGGTACCAGTACAGCAGTACCAATATTGGAACAAGTACCAGTACAGCAGTACCAATATTGGAACACGTACCAGTACAGCAGTACCAATATTGGAACAAGTACCAGTACAGCAGTACCAATATTGGAACAGGTACCAGTACAGCAGTACCAGTATTGGAACAAGTACCAGTACAGCAGTACCAATATTGGAACAAGTACCAGTACAGCAGTACCAATATTAGGTACACAAACACCAGTACATCACAGTAACATCACTGACAGCTGTCCAAGTCAGCAAAAAATAAAAACCACAAATTACATAAACAACAGACCACAATGGTTATAATCATAGCCATAAATTTTAAAGGGGTGGAGGGATGAGCCAGCGGAAGGCCTTGGTCAGATGACCAAAAGCTCCAGCTGCGGGTCATCATATGACTAAGACTCTCGTCGGGAAACACTTGTCCTTTTTCCTGACGAACCTTACTTAACATAATAACTAAGAGTATAGTCGACCTCTACATTTTACTCTCATTTACCTCGGTGTATATACCTGGAGTATACCTGGAGTATACCTGGAGTATACCTGGAGTATACCTGGAGTATACCTGGAGTATACCTGGAGTATACCTGGAGTATACCTTGAGTATACCTTAAGGGTGAATTTGAAAATGGTATACAATACCGACTTGTTGATAAATGACACACATATGCAATAGTTAAGTATCTTTATTTCGAAACGTTTCGCCCACACATTAGGCTTCTTCAGTCGAGTACAGAAAAATTTGTAGAAACAGTATTGATGTGAAGACGATGTAATCAGTCCATTAATCACCCTTGAAGATGTAGATTTGAGGTGGTCAGTCCCTCAGCCTGGAGACTGAAGAGGCCTACGGTGTGGACGAAACGTTTCGGAATAAATATACCTCACTGTTGCCCATGTGTCTTATTTATTTAGCTGGACAGATAGCTAAAGTCAGTGCCAGATCAGCCGGGCTGCGGTTCTTACGTTGGATTGCATGTGGCCAGCAGTAACAGCCTCGATGATTAGGCCGTGATCCACCAGAAGGCCTGGTCATGGAGCGGGCCGATGGGGGCGTTGACCCCCCGGAATGCCCTCCAGGTAGACTCCAAGTAGACTCCAGTTAGACTCCAGGAAGACTCCAGGTATACTTCAGGTAGACTCCAGGAAGACTCCAGAAAGACTCCAGGAAGACCCCAGGTACACTTCAGGTAGACTCCAGGAAGACTCCAGGAAGACTCCAGGTACACTTCAGGTAGACTCAGGAAGACTCCAGGAAGACTCCAGGAAGACTCCAGGTAGACTCCAGATAGACTCCAGGTAGACTCCAGGTAGACTCCAGGAAGACCCCAAGAACACTTCAGGTAGACTCCAGGAAGACTCCAGAAAGACTCCAGGAAGACCCCAGGTACACTTCAGGTAGACTCCAGGAAGACTCCAGGAATACCCCAGGTACACTTCAGGTAGACTCCAGGAAGACTCCAGTTAGACTCCAGGAAGACTCCAGGAAGACCCCAGGTACACTTCAGGTAGACTCCAGGAAGACTCCAGGAATACCCCAGGTACACTTCAGGTAGACTCCAGGAAGACTCCAGGTACACTTCAGGTAGACTCAGGAAGACTCCAGGAAGACTCCAGGAAGACTCCAGGTAGACTCCAGATAGACTCCAGGTAGACTCCAGGTAGACTCCAGGAAGACCCCAGGAACACTTCAGGTAGACTCCAGGAAGACTTCAGAAAAACTCCAGGAAGACCCCAGGTACACTTCAGGTAGACTCCAGGAAGACTCCAGGAATACCCCAGGTACACTTTAGGTAGACTCCAGGAAGACTCCAGTTAGACTCCAGGAAGACTCCAGGAAGACCCCAGGTACACTTCAGGTAGACTCCAGGAAGACTCCAGGAATACCCCAGGTACACTTCAGGTAGACTCCAGGAAGACTCCAGTTAGACTCCAGGAAGACTCCAGGTACACTTCAGGTAGACTCAGGAAGACTCCAGGAAGACTCCAGGAAGACTCCAGGTAGACTCCAGATAGACTCCAGGTAGACTCCAGGTAGACTCCAGGAAGACCCCAGGAACACTTCAGGTAGACTCCAGGAAGACTCCAGAAAGACTCCAGGAAGACCCCAGGTACACTTCAGGTAGACTCCAGGAAGACTCCAGGAATACCCCAGGTACACTTCAGGTAGACTCCAGGAAGACTCCAGTTAGACTCCAGGAAGACTCCAGGTACACTTTAGGTAGACTCAGGAAGACTCCAGGAAGACTCCAGGAAGACTCCAGGTAGACTCCAAGTAGACTCCAGATAGACTCCAGGTAGACTCCAGATAGACTCCAGGTAGACTCCAGGTAGACTCCAGGTAGACTCCAGGAAGACCCCAGGAACACTTCAGGTAGACTCCAGGAAGACTCCAGAAAGACTCCAGGAAGACCCCAGGTACACTTCAGGTAGACTCCAGGAAGACTCCAGGAATACCCCAGGTAGACTCCAAGCAGACTCCAGATAGACTCCAGGTAGACTCCAGGTAGACTCCAGGTAGACTTCAGGTAGACTCCAGGTAGACTCCAGTTAGACTCCAGGTAGACTCCAGTTAGACTCCAGGTAGACTCCAGGTAGACTCCAAGTAGACTCCAGGTAGACTCCAGGTAGACTCCAAGCAGGCTCCAGGTAGACTCCAGGTAGACTCCAGGTAGACTCCAGGTAGACTCCAGGTAGACTCCAGGTAGACTCCAGGTAGACTCCAGGTAGACAAAGTCTTTCATGTTCAGTAGAATGTAATGTTAAATTTAACGTAGAATCACTAATTACAATTTTAACAAATGTTTTAATTAATTGATATTAGTGTAATTTAACTAATTAATGTTAATACTAATAATTAATTCATATAAATATTAATGTTTGTTTAACATCAGAAAGACATTGATGCATGTTTAGTGGTAATTGAAGGAGTTGTTTTTTTTACTGCAGTGTTTCATGTTGCAGTGTTTCATGCTGCAGTGTTTCATGCTGCAGTGTTTCATGCTGCAGTGTTTCATGCTGCAGTGTTTCATGCTGCAGTGTTTCATGCTGCAGTGTTTCATGCTGCAGTGTTTCATGCTGCAGTGTTTCATGCTGTAGTGTTTCATGCTGCAGTGTTTCATGCTGCAGTGTTTCATGCTGCAGTGTTTCATGCTGCAGTGTTTCATGCTGTAGTGTTTCATGCTGCAGTGTTTCATGCTGCAGTGTTTCATGCTGCAGTGTTTCATGCTGTAGTGTTTCATGCTGCAGTGTTTCATCCTGCAGTGTTTCATGCTGCAGTGTTTCATGTTGCAGTGTTTCATGTTGCAGTGTTTCATGCTGCAGTGTTTCATGCTGCAGTGTTTCATGCTGCAGTGTTTCATGCTGCAGTGTTTCATGCTGCAATGTTTCATGCTGCAGTGTTTCATGCTGTAGTGTTTCATGCTGCAGTGTTTCATGCTGTAGTGTTTTATGCTGTAGTGTTTCATGCTGCAGTGTTTCAAGCTGCAGTGTTTCATGCTGCAGTGTTTCATGCTGCAGTGTTTCATGCTGCAGTGTTTCATGCTGCAGTGTTTTATCCTGCAGTGTTTTATGCTGCAGTGTTTCATCCTGCAGTGTTTTATGCTGCAGTGTTTCATCCTGCAGTGTTTCATCCTGCAGTGTTTCATGCTGCAATGTTTCATCCTGCAGTGTTTCATGCTGCAATGTTTCATCCTGCAGTGTTTTATCCTGCAGTGTTTTATGCTGCAGTATTTCATCCTGCAGTGTTTCATCCTGCAGTGTTTCATGCTGCAATACTTCATCCTGCAGTGTTTTATCCTGCAGTGTTTTATGCTGCAGTGTTTCATCCTGCAGTGTTTCATCCTGCAATGTTAAATCCTGCAGTGTTTTATCCTGCAGTGTTTTATGCTGCAGTGTTTCATCCTGCAATGTTTCATCCTGCAGTGTTTTATCCTGCAGTGTTTCATGCTGCAGTGTTTCATCCTGCAGTGTTTTATGCTGCAGTGTTTCATCCTGCAGTGTTTCATTCTGCAATGTTTCATGCTACAGTGATTCATCCTGCAGTGTTTTATGCTGCAGTGTTTTATGCTGCAGTGTTTTATGCTGCAGTGTTTCATGCTGCAGTGTTTCATGCTGCAGTGTTTCATGCTGCAGTGTTTCATTCTGCAGTGTTTCATGCTGCAGTGTTTCATCCTGCAGTGTTTTATGCTGCAGTGTTTCATCCTGCAGTGTTTCATCCTGCAGTGTTTCATGCTTCAATGTTTCATCCTGCAGTGTTTTATCCTGCAGTGTTTTATGCTGCAGTGTTTATCCTGCAGTGTTTCATCCTGCAATGTTTCATCCTGCAGTGTTTTATCCTGCAGTGTTTTATGCTGCAGTGCTTCATCCTGCAGTGTTTTATGCTGCAGTGTTTCATCCTGCAGTGTTTCATCCTGCAATGTTTCATCCGGCACTGTTTTATCCTGCAGTGTTTCATGCTGCAGTGTTTCATCCTGCAGTGTTTCATGCTGCAATGTTTCATGTTGCAGTGTTTCATCCTGCAGTGTTTCATCCTGCAGTGTTTCATGCTGCAGTGTTTCATGCTGTAGTGTTTCATGCTGCACTGTTTCATGCTGCAGTGTTTCATGCTGCAGTGTTTCATCCTGCAGTGTTTCATCCTGCAGTGTTTCATCCTGCAGTGTTTCATGCTGCAGTGTTTCATGCTGCAGTGTTTCATTCTGCAGTGTTTCATGCTGCAGTGTTTCATCCTGCAGTGTTTTATGCTGCAGTGTTTCATCCTGCAGTGTTTCATCCTGCAGTGTTTCATGCTTCAATGTTTCATCCTGCAGTGTTTTATCCTGCAGTGTTTTATGCTGCAGTGTTTATCCAGCAGTGTTTCATCCTGCAATGTTTCATCCTGCAGTGTTTTATCCTGCAGTGTTTTATGCTGCAGTGCTTCATCCTGCAGTGTTTTATGCTGCAGTGTTTCATCCTGCAGTGTTTCATCCTGCAATGTTTCATCCGGCACTGTTTTATCCTGCAGTGTTTCATGCTGCAGTGTTTCATCCTGCAGTGTTTCATGCTGCAATGTTTCATCCTGCAGTGTTTCATCCTGCAGTGTTTCATCCTGCAGTGTTTCATGCTGCAGTGTTTCATGCTGTAGTGTTTCATGCTGCACTGTTTCATGCTGCAGTGTTTCATGCTGCAGTGTTTCATGCTGCAGTGTTTCATCCTGCAGTGTTTCATCCTGCAATGTTTCATGCTGCAGTGTTTCATCCTGCAGCGTTTAATGCTGCAGTGTTTCATCATGCAGTGTTTCATGCTGCAATGTTTCATCCTGAAGTGTTTCATGCTGCAGTGATTCATGCTGCAGTGTTTCATGCTGCAATGTTTCATGCTGCACTGTTTCATGCTGCAGTGTTTCATGCTGCAGTGTTTCATACTGCAGTGTTTCATCCTACAGTGTTTCATCCGGTAGTGTTTCATCCTACAGTGTTTCATCCGGTAGTGTTTCATGCTATAGTGTTCCATGTTGCAGTGTTTTATGCCGTAGTGTTTCATCCAGCTGTGTTTCATGCTGTAGTGTTTCATCCTACAGTGTTTCATACTGCAGTGTTTCATCCGACAGTGTTTTATCATCCTGCAGTGTTTCATACTGCAGTGTTTCATCCTACAGTGTTTCATCCTGCAGTGTTTCATGCTGTAATGTTTCATGCTGCAGTGTTTTATGCCGTACTGTTTCATCCAGCAGTGTTTCATGCTACAGTGTTTCATGCTGCAGTGTTTCATCCTACAGTGTTTTATCATCCTGCAGTGTTTCATACCGCAGTGTTTCATCCTGCAGTGTTTCATGTTGCAGTGCTTCATCCTGCAGTGTTTCATGCTGTAATGTTTCATGCTGCAGTGTTTTATGCCGTAGTGTTTCATCCAGCAGTGTTTCATGCTGTAGTGTTTCATGCTACAGTGTTTCATGCTGCAGTGTTTCATCCTACAGTGTTTTATCATCCTGCAGTGTTTCATACCGCAGTGTTTCATCCTGCAGTGTTTCATGTTGCAGTGCTTCATCCTGCAGTGTTTCATGCTGTAATGTTTCATGCCACAGTGTTTCATATTGCAGTGCTTCATCCTTCAGTGTTTCATCCTGCAGTGTTTCATCCTGCAGTGTTTCATGCTGCAGTGTTTCATGCTGCAGTGTTTCACGCTGCAGTATTTCATGCAGCAGTGTTTCATGCTGCAGTGTTTCATCCTGCAGTGTTTCATGCTGCAGTGTTTCATGCTGCAGTGTTTCATCCTGCAGTGTTTCATCCTGCAGTGTTTCATCCTGCAGTGTTTCATAATACAGTGTTTCATGCCGCAGTGTTTCATCCCGCAGTGTTTCATGCTGCAGTGTTTCATCCTGCAGTGTTTCATAATACAGTGTTTCATGCTGCATTGCTTCATCCTGCAGTGTTTCATCCTGCAGTTTTTCATCCTGCAGTGTTTCATCTTGCAGTGTTTAATCCTGCAGTGTTTCATGCTGTAGTGTTTCATCCTGTAGTGGTTCATGGTGTAGTGTTTCATGCTGCAGTGTTTCATCTTGCATTGTTTCATACTGCAATGTTTCATCCTGCAGTGTTTCATCCTGCAGTGTTTCATCCTGCAGTGTTTCATTATGCAGTGTTTCATGCTGTAGTGTTTCGTGCTGCAGTGTTTCATGCTGCAGTGTTTCATCCTGCAATGATTCATCCTGCAGTGCTTCATCCTGCAGTGTTTCATCCTGCAATGTTTCATGTTGCAGTGTTTCATCCTGAAGTGTTTTATAGTACAGTGTTTCATGCTGTAGTGTTTCATGCTGTAGTGTTTCATGCTGCTGTGTTTAATCCTGCAGTGCTTCATCCTGCAGTGTTTCATCCTGCAGTGTTTCATCCTGCAGTGTTTCATCCTGCAATGTTTCATGCTGCAGTGTTTTATGCTGCAGTGTTTCATACTGCAGTGTTTCATCCTGCAGTGTTTCATGCTGTAGTGTTTCATGTTGCAGTGTTTCATGCTGCAGCTTTTCGTGCTGCAGTGTTTTATGCTGCTGTGTTTCATGCTGTAGTGTTTCATGCTGCAGTGTTTCATGCTGCAGTGTTTCATCCCGTAGTGTTTCATACTGCAGTGTTTCATCATGCAGTGTTTCATCCTGCAATGTTTCATGCTGCAGTGTTTCATCCTGCAGTGTTTCATGCTGCAGTGTTTCATGCTGCAGTGTTTCTTGCTGCAGTGTTTCATGCTGCAGTGTTTCATGCTGCAGTGTTTCATCCTGCAGTGTTTCATTCTGCAATGTTTCATGCTGCAGTGATTCATCCTGCAGTGTTTTATGCTGCAGTGTTTCATGCTGCAGTGTTTCATGCTGCAGTGTTTCATTCTGCAGTGTTTCATGATGCAGTGTTTCATCCTGCAGTGTTTTATGCTGCAGTGTTTCATCCTGCAGTGTTTCATGCTTCAATGTTTCATCCTGCAGTGTTTTATCCTGCAGTGTTTTATGCTGCAGTGTTTCATCCTGCAGTGTTTCATCCTGCAATGTTTCATCCTGCAGTGTTTTATCCTGCAGTGTTTTATGCTGCAGTGTTTCATCCTGCAGTGTTTTATGCTGCAGTGTTTCATCCTGCAGTGTTTCATCCTGCAATGTTTCAATCTGCACTGTTTTATCCTGCAGTGTTTCATGCTGCAGTGTTTCATCCTGCAGTGTTTCATGCTGCAATGTTTCATGTTGCAGTGTTTCATGCTGCAGTGTTTCATGCTGCAATGTTTCATCCTGCAGTGTTTCATCCTTCAGTGTTTCATCCTGCAGTGTTTCATGCTGCAGTGTTTCATGCTGTAGTGTTTCATGCTGCACTGTTTCATGCTGCACTGTTTCATGCTGCAGTGTTTCATGCTGTAGTGTTTCATCCTGCAGTGTGTCATTCTGCAATGTTTCATGCTGCAGTGTTTCATCGTGCAGTGTTTTATGCTGCAGTGTTTCATCATGAAGTGTTTCATGCTGCAATGTTTCATCCTGAAGTGTTTCATGCTGCAGTGATTCATGCTGCAGTGTTTCATGCTGCAATGTTTCATGCTGCACTGTTTCATGCTGCAGTGTTTCATGCTGCAATGTTTCATCCTGCAGTGTTTCATCCTGCAGTGTTTCATCCTGCAGTGTTTCATGCTGCAGTGTTTCATGCTGTAGTGTTTCATGCTGCACTGTTTCATGCTGCACTGTTTCATGCTGCAGTGTTTCATGCTGTAGTGTTTCATCCTGCAGTGTTTCATCCTGCAATGTTTCATGCTGCAGTGTTTCATCCTGCAGTGTTTCATGCTGCAGTGTTTCATCATGAAGTGTTTCATGCTGCAATGTTTCATCCTGAAGTGGTTCATGCTGCAGTGATTCATGCTGCAGTGTTTCATGCTGCAATGTTTCATGCTGCACTGTTTCATGCTGCAGTGTTTCATGCTGCAGTGTTTCATAGTGCAGTGTTTCATCCTACAGTGTTTCATCCGGTAGTGTTTCATGCTATAGTGTTCCATGTTGCAGTGTTTTATGCCGTAGTGTTTCATCCAGCTGTGTTTCATGCTGTAGTGTTTCATCCTACAGTGTTTCATCCTGCAGTGTTTCATCCGACAGTGTTTTATCATCCTGCAGTGTTTCATACTGCAGTGTTTCATCCTACAGTGTTTCATCCTGCAGTGTTTCATGCTGTAATGTTTCATGCTGCAGTGTTTTATGCCGTAGTGTTTCATCCAGCAGTGTTTCATGCTGTAGTGTTTCATGCTACAGTGTTTCATGCTGCAGTGTTTCATCCTACAGTGTTTTATCATCCTGCAGTGTTTCATACTGCAGTGTTTCATCCTGCAGTGTTTCATGTTGCAGTGCTTCATCCTGCAGTGTTTCATGCTGTAATGTTTCATGCTACAGTGTTTCATATTGCAGTGCTTCATCCTGCAGTGTTTCATCCTGCAGTGTTTCATCCTGCAGTGTTTCATGCTGCAGTGTTTCATGCTGCAGTGTTTCATGCTGCAGTGTTTCATGCTGCAGTGTTTCATGCTGCAGTGTTTCATGCTGCAGTGTTTCATGCTGCAGTGTTTCATCCTGCAGTGTTTCATGCTGCAATGTTTCATCCTGCAGTGTTTCATAATACAGTGTTTCATGCTGCATTGCTTCATCCTGCAGTGTTTCATCCTGCAGTTTTTCATCCTGCAGTGTTTCATCTTGCAGTGTTTAATCCTGCAGTGTTTCATGCTGTAGTGTTTCATCCTGTAGTGGTTCATGGTGTAGTGTTTCATGCTGCAGTGTTTCATCCTGCAGTGTTTCATGCTGTAGTGTTTCGTGCTGCAGTGTTTCATGCTGCAGTGTTTCATGCTGCAGTGTTTCATGCTGCAGTGTTTCATCCTGCAATGATTCATCCTGCAGTGTTTCATCCTGCAGTGTTTCATCCTGCAATGTTTCATGTTGCAGTGTTTCATCCTGAAGTGTTTTATACTACAGTGTTTCATGCTGTAGTGTTTCATGCTGTAGTGTTTCATGCTGCTGTGTTTCGTCCTGCAGTGCTTCATCCTGCAGTGTTTCATCCTGCAGTGTTTCATCCTGCAGTGTTTCATCCTGCAATGTTTCATGCTGCAGTGTTTTATGCTGCAGTGTTTCATACTGCAGTGTTTCATCCTGCAGTGTTTCATGCTGTAGTGTTTCATGTTGCAGTGTTTCATGCTGCAGCTTTTCGTGCTGCAGTGTTTCATGCTGCAGTGTTTCATGCTGTAGTGTTTCATGCTGCAGTGTTTCATCCTGCAATGTTTCATGCTGCAGTGTTTCATGCTGCAGTGTTTCATGCTGCAGTGTTTCATCCCGTAGTGTTTCATGCTGCAGTGTTTCATCATGCTGTGTTTCATCCTGCAAAGTTTCATGCTGCAGTGTTTCATCCTGCAGTGTTTCATGCTGCAATGTTTCATGCTGCAGTGTTTCTTGCTGCAGTGTTTCATCCTGCAGTGTTTTATGCTGCAGTGTTTCATCATGAAGTGTTTCATGCTGCAATGTTTCATCCTGAAGTGTTTCATGCTGCAGTGATTCATGCTGCAGTGTTTCATGCTGCAATGTTTCATGCTGCACTGTTTCATGCTGCAGTGTTTCATGCTGCAGTGTTTCATACTGCAGTGTTTCATCCTACAGTGTTTCATCCGGTAGTGTTTCATGCTATAGTGTTCCATGTTGCAGTGTTTTATGCCGTAGTGTTTCATCCAGCTGTGTTTCATGCTGTAGTGTTTCATCCTACAGTGTTTCATCCTGCAGTGTTTCATCCGACAGTTTTTTATCCTGCAGTGTTTCATACTGCAGTGTTTCATCCTACAGTGTTTCATCCTGCAGTGTTTCATGCTGTAATGTTTCATGCTGCAGTGTTTTATGCCATAGTGTTTCATCCAGCAGTGTTTCATGCTGTAGTGTTTCATGCTACAGTGTTTCATGCTGCAGTGTTTCATCCTACAGTGTTTTATCATCCTGCAGTGTTTCATACTGCAGTGTTTCATCCTGCAGTGTTTCATGTTGCAGTGCTTCATCCTGCAGTGTTTCATGCTGTAATGTTTCATGCTACAGTGTTTCATATTGCAGTGCTTCATCCTGCAGTGTTTCATGCTGTAATGTTTCATGCTACAGTGTTTCATATTGCAGTGCTTCATCCTGCAGTTTTTCATCCTGCAGTGTTTCATCCTGCAGTGTTTCATCCTGCAGTGTTTCATGCTGCAGTGTTTCATGCTGCAGTGTTTCATGCTGCAGTGTTTCATGCTGCAGTGTTTCATGCTGCAGTGTTTCATGCTGCAGTGTTTCATGCTGCAGTGTTTCATCCTGCAGTGTTTCATGCTGCATTGCTTCATCCTGCAGTGTTTCATCCTGCAGTTTTTCATCCTGCAGTGTTTCATCTTGCAGTGTTTAATCCTGCAGTGTTTCATGCTGTAGTGTTTCATCCTGTAGTGGTTCATGGTGTAGTGTTTCATGCTGCAGTGTTTCATCTTGCATTGTTTCATACTGCAATGTTTCATCTTGCAGTGTTTCATCCTGCAGTATTTCATCCTGCAGTGTTTCATCCTGCAGTGTTTCATGCTGTAGTGTTTCGTGCTGCAGTGTTTCATGCTGCAGTGTTTCATGCTGCAGTGTTTCATGCTGCAGTGTTTCATCCTGCAATGATTCATCCTGCAGTGTTTCATCCTGCAGTGTTTCATCCTGCAATGTTTCATGTTGCAGTGTTTCATCCTGAAGTGTTTTATACTACAGTGTTTCATGTTGTAGTGTTTCATGCTGTAGTGTTTCATGCTGCTGTGTTTCGTCCTGCAGTGCTTCATCCTGCAGTGTTTCATCCTGCAGTGTTTCATCCTGCAGTGTTTCAACCTGCAGTGTTTCATCCTGCAATGTTTCATGCTGCAGTGTTTTATGCTGCAGTGTTTCATACTGCAGTGTTTCATCCTGCAGTGTTTCATGCTGTAGTGTTTCATGTTGCAGTGTTTCATGCTGCAGCGTTTCGTGCTGCAGTGTTTCATGCTGCAGTGTTTCATGCTGTAGTGTTTCATGCTGCAGTGTTTCATCCTGCAATGTTTCATGCTGCAGTGTTTCATGCTGCAGTGTTTCATGCTGCAGTGTTTCATCCCGTAGTGTTTCATCCTGCAGTGTTTCATCATGCAGTGTTTCATCCTGCAATGTTTCATGCTGCCGTGTTTCTTGCTGCAGTGTTTCATGCTGCAGTGTTTCATCCTGCAGTGTTTCATCCTGCAGTGTTTCATCCTGCAATGTTTCATTCTGCAGTGTTTCATCCTGAAGTGTTTTATGCTGCAGTGTTTCATGCTGCAGTGTTTCACGCTGCAGTGTTTCATGCTGTAGTGTTTAATGTTGCAGTGTTTCATGCTGCAGTGTTACATGCTACTGTGTTTCATCCTGTAGTGTTGAATCCTGCAGTGCTTCATTTTTAGTGGTGCATCCTGTAGTGTTTCATTCCATAGTGTTGCATCATGTAGTGTTGGATCCTGTAGTGTTGCATTTTGCAGTGATGCATTCTGGAGTGTTGCATCCTGCAGTGTTGCATCCTGTAGTGTTGCAGCGAGGAAACTGCAGGATTGGCTTACCACTTCCTGAGCTGTGTAGACTAGTTTGAAATTTCATGATAATTAGGCTAATGTGGGTATGAATATGGTAATGAGAGAGAGAGAGAGAGAGAGAGAGAGAGAGAGAGAGAGAGAGAGAGAGAGAGAGAGACAGACAGACAGACGGAAGGAGACAAACAGAGAGACACAGACAGAGAGACAGACAGAGACCGACAGATGGATAGAAAGAGAAGGGAGGGATAAGAAGAGAAGAGAAGAGAAGAGAGAGAGAGAGAGAGAGAGAGAGAGAGAGAGAGAGAGAGAGAGAGAGAGAGAGACAGAGAGACAGACAGACAGACGGAAGGAGACAAACAGAGAGACACAGACAGAGAGACAGACAGAGACCGACAGATGGATAGAAAGAGAAGGGAGGGATAAGAAGAGAAGAGAAGAGAAGAGAGAGAGAGAGAGAGAGAGAGAGAGAGAGAGAGAGAGAGAGAGAGAGAGAGAGCTCTGAGCTCGCCACCACCATTTGGACTGCTCTTCTCCAAGGGGATGTTGACAACCAAGTGAAAGCCTTCACTGGACACATCCTTAATCTACAACAAGAACACATTCCTCACCGGCAATATGTGACGAAGCCTACAGATCAGCCTTGGTTTGGCTTTCGTTGTAGAGAGGTTGCTACTGCTAAGTACAAAGCATGGCGAAGGTATAAGAGACATCCTACCACCTATAACAGGAACTTGCACAGGCAAGCCTGTAGGCATATGGGTGACGTTCAAAAGTGGACCATCTCTAAATGGGAGATGGACACCAAAAGAAAGCTAGCATCAGGTAGGGTAGGGTCCAAAACCTGGTGGTCCCTGGTCAAGGACAGACAAGGTTATCTGCCTGATAAACTCATTCCACCTCTAAATCAACAGGATGGGACCACCTCTTCTAGTAGTCAAAATAAAGCGGACCTCTTTGCCGAACACTTTGCTATCAAAATGCAAGTTCCTGATCCAGCAAGGGACCCTCCTTGGCTAGCTGCAAGAACTGTGTCAAAACTGTCAGTGGTGACAATAAAGCAGGAACAGGTGCACTTCCTTCTTAAATCACTTGACCAAGAAAAGGCTGTGGGCCCAAACAAGTTGAGCCCAAGACTGCTGAGAAGTTGTGCAGAACAGCTAGCAGCACCTCTAACCCGCATTATTCAGCACTGCCTAGTACAGTGTAAATGGCCTCTGTGGAAAGAGGTAAATGTAGTCCCTGTTCACAAAAAGAAGAGCAGAGCAGAAATCAGCAACTACAGACCAGTGTCACTCCTGTCAATCACTTGCAAGATCCTTGAGACAATTATCTCAAGACAAATGACAGTTTTTTGACTACCACTCACTTCTTTGTGACCGTCAATATGATTTCATGAAAGGTTACTCTGCAGCTGATCTGTTGTTAAATCTCTCTGCTAAGTAGCACCAGTCACTGGATGAATCCAAAGTCAGCTGTGTGGTAGCACTGGACATTGCTGGTGCTTTCGACCGGGTGTGGCACCAGAGCCTCTTAGCAAAACTGCAAGCTCTGGGAATTGCAGGCTCTACGCTATGTCTCCTCAGTGATTATCTTCATGGTAGATCTCTAAGTGTAGTTCTCAATGGAACAGAATCAGCAAGACATCCTATTAGGGAAAGTGTTCCACAAGGAAGTGTTCTGGGACCATTGTTATGGAATGTCTACTTCAATGACCTTCTTCATCTCATCCCAGAATCAATGCACGTGGAGACGACTGTACACTGACAATCACGTATCCAAGAAAAGAAATGCCAGCTGTTCTAAGCTACATCAGTCACCAGCTAAGAGATATATCAGCTTGAGGAAATAGATGGCAAGTAACATTTGCACCTTAGAAAACACAAATGATGCTCTCTATGCACAAAGATGGTAATGCCAGTGCAGTAGTAAGGATGAATGGGAGGGTGTTGTCATCTGGAGAAGAAGTTGATATCCTTGACGTGAAATTTGACTCCAAACTGACCATGAAAAACCACGTTGTAAATCTTGCAAACAAGGCAGACAGGAAGCTTACAGCACATCGCCGAATCTCGCATCTGCTTGACAGTAGGGGTTGCAAGATTTTGTACGAGGAACAAGTACGCTCACACCTTGAGTATGCTCCACTTTCTTGGTTTGCCTGCCCCCCTTCTCATCTGCGACTGCTTGACAGAGTAGATAACAGAGGAAAACGTCTCATCTCTCGCCTGGACCAATCCTGGATAGATCTGTCATTTCAGCAGAGCCTTCAACACAGGAGGGATGTGTGTGGCCTTACTGTTATGTACAAGGCCAATATTGTCAAAGTACCACACTTGGATCCACTTCGAGGACAGCGTGAAACAAGCTTTTATGCCACAAGGCGGGCAGAAAGCAGCAACTTCACTCTGGCTGTACCCTTCTCCAGAACATCACTCCATCTGAGATCATACATACCCAGGATGACTCGAGTATGGAACACATTCGTACAGCATTATGATGAAAATGCTGCCTCACAGATGGCTCCAACTTCATCCTGTTCCCTACTTGTATGTTTCATAACAATAAAAATGTTTTCAAATGAGCTGATGTAGGTAACAGTTCTTAGCTTCTCAAATATAGTTAGGAATCCTTAACCTGTAAATAGCTTGTCAATAAAGCTAGGGATCCTTAACCTAACTTTGTCAAACCCTGTGTAGAGAGAGAGAGAGAGAGAGAGAGAGAGAGAGAGAGAGAGAGAGAGAGAGAGAAAGGAGCAGTGTGATATATTGTCAGGCAGTGAACTGTGGATTAGTTGTGAATTGTTCCAGTCACTCCAGATTCAGTGTGAATTTATTCTTATCCTCACTTTATAAAAACATATAAAAAGAATTCTGAACACATGGGAGAAAGCTGGACATTAAAAATAATCTAAACAGTTTTATTTTTTAAGACGGAAAAAAAATTAAAGAGTACTAAAAATGAACAAAGACTAAAAAAGAACAAAGACCAAAAAAGAACATTTAAAGACTTAAAACAGAACAGTTAAAGACTGAAACAAACAAAGACTAGAAAACAACAGTTAAAGACTAAAAATAAACAATCAACGATTTAAAAAGAACAAAGATTAAAAAAATATTTAAGGACTTGGAAAAGAAAATCAAAGACTGAATAAGAACAACTGAAGATGTGAAAATGAACAAAGATTAAAAGAACACCATGTAGAATGAAACATTGCAGGATGAAACACTGCAGGATGAAACACTGCAGGATGAAACACTGCAGCATGAAACACTGCAGGATCAAAAACTGCAGGATGAAACACTGCAGGATGAAACACTGCAGGATGAAACACTGCACCATGAAACACTGCAAAATGAAACACTGCAGGATAAAACACTGCAGGATGAAACACTGCAGAATGAAACACTGCATTATGAAACACTGCAGGATGAAACACTGCAGAATAAAAAACTGCAGGATGAAACACTGCAGAATGAAACACTATAGGATGAAACATTGCAGGATGAAACACTGTAGGATGAAACACTGCAGGATGAAACACTGCAGGATGAACACTGCAGGATGAAACACTGCAGGATGAAACACTGCAGGATGAAACACTGCAGGATAAAACACTGCAGGATGAAACACTGCAGAATGAAACACTATAGTATGAAACATTGCAGGATGAAACACTGCAGGATGAAACACTGCAGGATGAAACACTACAGGATGAAACACTGCAGGATGAAACACTGCAGGATGAAACACTGCAAGATGAAACACTGCAGGATAAAACACTGCAGAATAAAACACTGCAGGATAAAACACTGCAGAATGAAACGCTGCATGACGAAACACTGTAGGATGAAACGCTGCAAGATGAAACACTGCAGGATGAAACACTGCAGGATGAAATACTACAGGATAAAACACTGCAGGATGAAACACTGCAGAATGAAACACTGCATGATGAAACACTGCAGGATGAAACACTGTAGAATAAAAAACTGCAGGATGAAACACTGCAGAATGAAACACTATAGGATGAAACATTGCAGGATGAAACACTGTAGGATGAAACACTGCAGGATGAAACACTGCAGGATGAACACTGCAGGATGAAACACTGCAGGATGAAACACTGCAGTATGAAACACTGCAGGATAAAACACTGCATGATGAAACACTGCAGAATGAAACACTATAGTATGAAACATTGCAGGATGAAACACTGCAGGATGAAACACTGCAGGATGAAACACTACAGGATGAAACACTGCAGGATGAAACACTGCAGGATGAAACACTGCAAGATGAAACACTGCAGGATAAAACACTGCAGAATAAAACACTGCAGGAAAAAACACTGCAGAATGAAACGCTGCATGACGAAACACTGTAGGATGAAACGCTGCAAGATGAAACACTGCAGGATGAAACACTGCAGGATGAAATACTACAGGATAAAACACTGCAGGGTGAAACACTGCAGGATGAAACACTGCAAGATGAAACACTGCAGGATGAAACACTGCAGGATAAAACACTGCAGTATGAAACACTGCAGGATAAAACACTGCAGGATAAAACACTGCAGAATGAAACACTGCAGGATGAAACACTGTAGGATGAAACGCTGCAGGATGAAACACTGCAGGATGAAACACTGCAGGATGAAATACTACAGGATAAAACACTGCTCCCATCTTGTTCCTCATCCTCATATCCGACATAGACAAGGATGTCAGCCACAGCACCGTGTCTTCCTTTGCAGATGACACCCGAATCTGCATGACAGTGTCTTCCATTGCAGACACTGCAAGGCTCCAGGCGGACATCAACCAAATCTTTCAGTGGGCTGCAGAAAACAATATGAAGTTCAACGATGATAAATTTCAATTACTCAGATATGGTAAACATGAGGAAATTAAATCTTCATCAGAGTACAAAACAAATTCTGGCCACAAAATAGAGCGAAACACCAACGTCAAAGACCTGGGAGTGATCATGTCGGAGGATCTCACCTTCAAGGACCATAACATTGTATCAATCGCATCTGCTAGAAAAATGACAGGATGGATAATGAGAACCTTCAAAACTAGGGAGGCCAAGCCCATGATGACACTCTTCAGGTCACTTGTTCTATCTAGGCTGGAATATTGCTGCACACTAACAGCACCTTTCAAGGCAGGTGAAATTGCCGACCTAGAAAATGTACAGAGAACTTTCACGGCGCGCATAACGGAGATAAAACACCTCAATTACTGGGAGCGCTTGAGGTTCCTAAACCTGTATTCCCTGGAACGCAGGAGGGAGAGATACATGATTATATACACCTGGAAAATCCTAGAGGGACTAGCACCGAACTTGCACACGAAAATGACCCACTACGAAAGCAAAAGACTTGGCAGACGATGCACCATCCCCCCAATGAAAAGCAGGGGTGTCACTAGCACGTTAAGAGACCATACAATAAGTGTCAGGGGCCCGAGACTGTTCAACTGCCTCCCAGCACATACAAGGGGGATTACCAACAGACCCCTGGCAGTCTTCAAGCTGGCACTGGACAAGCACCTAAAGTCAGTTCCTGATAAGCCAGGCTATGGCTCGTACGTTGGTTTGCGTGCAGCCAGCAGCAACAGCCTGGTTGATCAGGCTCTGATCCACCAGGAGGCCTGGTCACAGACCGGGCCGCGGGGGCGTTGATCCCCGGAACTCTCTCCAGGTAAACTCCAGATGAAACACTGCAGGATGAAACACTGCAGGATGAAACACTGCGGGGTGAAACACTGCAGAATGAAACACTGCAGGATAAAACACTGCAGGATGAAACACTGCTAGATGAAACACTGCAGGATGAAACACTGCAGGATAAAACACTGCAGGATGAAACACTGCAGGATAAAACACTGTAGGATGAAACACTGCAGGATGAAACACTGCAGGATGAAGCACTGCAGGATGAAACACTGCAGGATGAAACACTGCAGGATGAAGCACTGCAGCATGAGATACTGCAGAATAAAACACTGCAGAATGAAGCACTGCAGGATGAAACACTACTGGGTGAAACACTGCAGAATGAAACACTGCAGGATGAAGCACTGCAGGATGAAACACTGCAGGACGAAGCACTGCAGGATGAAATACTGCAGGATGAAACACTGCAGGATAAAACACTGCAGGATGAAGCACTGCATGATGAAACACTGCAGGATAAAACACTGCAGGATGAAGCACTGTAGACTGAAACACTGCAGGGTGAAACACTGTAGGATGAAACGCTGCAGGATGAAACACTGCAGGATGAATCACTGAAGGATAAAACACTGCAGGATGAAACACTGAAGGAAAAAACACTGCAGGATGAAACACTGCAGGATGAAACACTGCAGGATGAAACACTGCAGAATGAAACACTGCAAGACGAAACACTGCAGGATGAAACACTGCAGGATAAAACACTGCAGGATGAAACACTGCAGCATGAAACACTGCAGGATCAAAAACTGCAGGATGAAACACTGCAGAAAGAAACACTGAAGGATGAAGCACTGCAGGATGAAACGCTGCAGGATGAAAAACTGCAGGATAAAACACTGCAGGATAAAACACTGCAGGATGAAACACTGCAGGATGAAACAATGCAGGATGAAACACTGCAGGATGAAACACTGCAGACTGAAACACTTTAGGATGAAATTGCAGGATGAAACACTGCAGGATGAAACACTTCAGGATGAAACATTGCAGGAAGAAACACTGCAGGATGAAACACTGCAGAATGAAAAACAACAGGATGAAACACTGCAGTATGAAACACTGCACGATGAAACACTGCAGGATGAAACACTGCAGGATAAAACACTGCAGGATGAAACACTGTAGGATGAAACACTGTAGGATGAAACACTGCAGGATGAAACACAGCAGGATGAAACACTGCAGCATGAAACATTGCAGGATGAAACACTGCACCATGAAACACTGCACCATGAAACACTGCAGGATAAAACACTGCAGGATGAAACACTGCAGAATGAAACACTGCATGATGAAACACTGCAGGATGAAACACTGCAGGATAAAAAACTGCAGGATGAAACACTGCAGAATGAAACACTATAGTATGAAACATTGCAGGATGAAACACTGCAGGATGAAACACTGCAGGATGAAACACTACAGGATGAAACACTGCAGGATGAAACACTGCAGGATGAAACACTGCAGGATGAAACACTGCAGGATAAAACACTGCAGAATAAAACACTGCAGGATAAAACACTGCAGAATGAAACGCTGCATGACGAAACACTGTAGGATGAAACGCTGCAAGATGAAACACTGCAGGATGAAACACTGCAGGACGAAATACTACAGGATAAAGCACTGCAGGATGAAACACTGCAGGATGAAACACTGCGGGGTGAAACACTGCAGAATGAAACACTGCAGGATAAAACACTGCGGGATGAAACACTGCAAGATGAAACACTGCAGGATGAAACACTGCAGGATAAAACACTGCAGGATGAAACATTGCAGGATGAAACACTGTAGTATGAAACACTGCAGGATGAAACACTGCAGGATGAAGCACTGCAGGATGAAACACTGCAGGATGAAACACTGCAGGATGAAACACTGCAGAATGAAACACTGCAGGATGAAGCACTGTAAATATGACACACTGCAGAATGAAGCACTACAGGATGAAACACTGCAAGATGAAATACTGCAGGATAAAACACTGCAGGATGAAGCACTGCAGGATGAAACACTGCAGGATGAAACACTGCAGGATGAAGCACTGCTGGATGAAACACTGCAGGATGAAACACTGCAGGGTGAAACACTGCAGGACGAAGCACTGCAGGATGAAACACTGCAGGGTGAAACACTGCAGGATGAAGCATTGCAGGATGAAGCACTGCAGGATGAAACACTACAGGATGAAACACTGCAGGATGAAGCACTGCAGGATAAAACACCGCAGTATGAAACACTGCAGGATAAAACACTACAGGATAAAACACTGCAGAATGAAACACTGCAGGACGAAACACTGTAAGATGAAACGCTGCAGGATGAAACACTGCAGGATGAAACACTGCAGGATGAAATACTACAGGATAAAACACTGCAGGATGAAACACTGCAGGATGAAACACTGCGGGGTGAAACACTGCAGAATGAAACACTGCAGAATAAAACACTGCAGGATGAAACACTGCAAAATGAAACACTGCAGGATGAAACACTGCAGGATAAAACACTGCAGGATGAAACATTGCAGGATAAAACACTATAGGATGAAACACTGCAGGATGAAACACTGCAGGATGAAGCACTGCAGGATGAAACACTGCAGGATGAAACACTGCATGATGAAACACTGCAGAATGAAACACTGCAGGATGAAGCACTGTAGGATGACACTGCAGGATGAAACACTGCAGGATGAAGTACTGCAGGATGAAACACTGCAGGATGAAACACTGCAGGGTGAAACACTGCAGGACGAAGCACTGCAGGATGAAACATTGCAGGGTGAAACACTGCAGGATGAAGCACTGCAGGATGAAGCACTGCAGGATGAAACACTGCAGGATGAAACACTGCAGGATGAAACACTGCAGGATGAAACACTGCAGGATGAAGCACTGCAGGATGAAACGTTGCAGGATGAAACACTGCAGGATGAAACACTGCAGGATGAAGTACTGCAGGATGAAACACTGCAGGATGAAGCACTGCAGAATGAAACACTGCAGATTGAAACACTGCAGGATGAAGCACTGCAGGATGAAACACTGCAGGGTGAAACACTGCAGGATGAAGCACTGCAGGATGAAGCACTGCAGGATGAAACATTACAGGATGAAACACTGCAGGGTGAAGCACTGCAGGATAAAACATTGCAGGATGAAACACTGCAGGACGAAACACTGCAGGATGAAGCACTGCAGGATGAAACACTGCAGTATGAAACACTGCAGGATGAAACACTGCAGGATGAAACACTGCAGGACGAAACACTGCAGGATGAAGCACTGCAGGATGAAACACTGCAGGATGAAACACTGCAGGATGAAACACTGCAGGATGAAACACTGCATGATGAAGCACTGCAAGATGAAACACTGCAGGATGAAACACTGCAGGATGAAGCACTGCAGAATGAAACACTGCTGGATGAAACACTGCAGGATAAAGCTCTGAAGGATGAAACACTGCAGGATGAAACACTGCAGGATGAAACACTGCAGGATGAAGCATTGCAGGATGAAATACTGTAGGATGAAACACTGCAGAATGAAGCACTGCAGGATGAAGTGCTGCAGGATGAAACACTGTAGGATGAAACACTGCGGGATGAATCACTGAAGGATGAAGCACTACAGGATGAAACACTGCAGCATGAAACACTGCAGGATGAAACATTGCAGAATGAAACACTGCTGGATGAAATACATGTAGGATGAAGCGCTGCAGGATGAAACACTGCAGGATGAAGCACTGAAGGATGAAGCACTGCAGGATGAAACATTGCAGGATGAAGCACCGCAGCATGAAACACTGCAGGATGAAACACTGCAGCATTAAACATTGCAGCATGAAACGCTGCAGCATGAAACACTGCAATATGAAACACTACAGCATGAAACACTACAGCATGAAACACTGCAGCATGAAACACTGCAGCATGAAACACTACAGCATGAAAAACTACAGCGTGAAACACTTCAGCATGAAACACTGCAGCATGAAACACTACAGCATGAAACACTGCAGCATGAAACACTACAGTATGAAACACTACAATATGAAACACTACGGCATGAAACACTTCAGCATGAAACACTACAGCATGAAACACTACAGCATGAAACACTGCAGCATGAAACACTACAGCATGAAACACTGCAGCATGAAACACTACAGCATGAAACACTACAGCATGAAACACTACAGCATGAAACACTACAGTTTGAAACACTGCAACATGGAACACTGCAGCATGAAACACTGCAGCATGAAACACTGCAGCTTGAAACACTGCAGTTTGAAACACTGCAGCATGAAATACTGCAGCATGAAACACTACAGCATGAAATACTATAGCACGAAGCACTACAGCATGAAACCCTGCAGCGTGAAACACTGCAGCATGAAACACTGCAGCATGAAACACTACAGCATGAAACACTACAGCATGAAACACTACAGCATGAAACACTGCAGCATGAAACACTGCAGGATGAAGCACTGCAGGATGAAACATTGCAGGATGAAGCACTGCAGGATGAAACATTGCAGGATGAAACACCGCAGCATGAAACACTGCAGGATGAAACACTGCAGCATTAAACATTGCAGCATGAAACGCTGCAGCATGAAACACTGCAATATGAAACACTACAGCATGAAACACTACAGCATGAAACACTGCAGCATGAAACACTGCAGCATGAAACACTACAGCATGAAACACTACAGCATGAAACACTACAGCATGAAACACTGCAGCATGAAACACTACAGCATGAAACACTGCAGCATGAAACACTACAGCATGAAACACTACAGCATGAAACACTACAGCATGAAACACTACAGCTTGAAACACTGCAGCATGGAACACTGCAGCATGAAACACTGCAGCATGAAACACTGCAGCTTGAAACACTGCAGTTTGAAACACTGCAGCATGAAATACTGCAGCATGAAACACTACAGCATGAAATTCTACAGCATGAAGCACTACAGCATGAAACACTGCAGCTTGAAACACTGCAGTTTGAAACACTGCAGCATGAAATACTGCAGCATGAAACACTACAGCATGAAATTCTACAGCATGAAGCACTACAGCATGAAACACTGCAGCGTGAAACACTGCAGCATGAAACACTGCAGCATGAAACACTACAGCATGAAACACTACAGCATGAAACACTGCAGCATGAAACACTGCAGCATGAAACACTACAGCATGAAACACTACAGCATGAAAAACTGCAGCATGAAACACTACAGCATGAAACACTACAGCATGAAACACTGCAGCATGAAACACTACAGCATGAAACACTGCAGCATGAAACACTGCAGCATGAAACACTGCAGCATGAAACACTGCAGCATGAAGCACTACAACATGAAACACTGCGGCATGAAACACTGCAGCATGAAACACTGCAGCATGAAACACTGCAGCATGAAACACTGCAGCTTGGAACATTGCAGCATGAAACACTGCAGCATGAAACATTGCAGCATGAAACACTGCAGCATGAAACACTACAGAATGAAACACTGCAGCATGAAACACTGCAGCATGAAACACTGCAGCATGAAACACTGCAGCATGAAACACTGCAGCATGAAACACTGCAGCATGAAACACTGCAGAATGAAACACTACAGAATGAAACACTGCAGCATGAAACACTGCAGCATGAAACACTGCAGAATGAAACACTGCAGCATGAAACACTGCAGCATGAAACACTGCTGCATGAAACACTGCAGCATGAAACACTGCAGCATGAAACATTGCAATATGAAACACTGCAGCATGAAACATTGCAATATGAAACACTGCAGCATGAAACACTACAGCATGAAACACTGCAGCATGAAACACTGCAGCATGAATCACTGCAGCATGAAACACTGCAGCATGAAACACTGCAGCATGAAACACTGCAGCAAGAAACACTGCAGCATGAAACACTGCAGCATGAAACACTGCAGCATGAAACACTGCAGCATGAAACACTGCAGAATGAAACACTACAGCATGAAACACTGCAGCATGAAACACTGCAGCATGAAACACTGCAGCATGAAACACTGCAGCATGAAACACTACAGCATGAAACACTGCAGCATGAAACACTACAGCATGAAACACTGCAGCATGAAACACTGCAGCATGAAACACTGCAGCATGAAACACTGCAGCATGAAACACTGCAGCATGAAACACTGCAGCATGAAACACTGCAGCATGAAAGAATCAAGACTAAAAAGAGAGAACAAAGACTAAAAAATTAAAAAGTAAAAATGTCACCAAAAATCCTCATTTAAAACTTTAATAACAAAAGCTGACAAATAATTTCCCTTCACAATCACAAGTTAATGTCTGACGAATATTTTAACGTTATTGTCAAAAAAAATATATATTATGAAAAATGGTTTCAATTGCTGCTGGTAAATATATATTAAAATGCATATATGGCGAGGCGTCAGTGTTCGCAGTGTTTGATTTTATATAAACAATTTAAAAATGATTATCACTATATTTTATTCTATTTTAATTAAAATGATGAGAAGGAACTAGTTGTAATTTTTTTTATTGCGGTTATTGTTGGTAATTAGTATTCAAGGGGAAGGACTGAAGCAGTAGGAATTTTACGATACCTGGGAAACATCAGGTTATTAGGTCATTAGTGTTGTGGTCACGGTCATTGGCTGCTTGACCGTGATTTGTTCGGCAAATAGGAAAGTCCGGTGCCAATCAGGGATCATGACTGGCTGTTTGGTCGAGATTAAGTCAACCAATAGGAGAGCTGGGCTTGTACACGAGTATCTACTGTGTGTGTGGTAATGATTGGTTGTATAGGCAAGGCTTGTTTAGCCAATCGGTGGCCTGTTGGTTGTTTTCTGGTAGTCTTGAAGAGTCTACACTCCTGTGATTGGTTGATTACAGCCAATAAATCAGCGAGATTGAACGGGCTTTTAATTAAAGCCTTACGAAAGAGGAAATAGTGAGGAGCTGCTCTGAGTATGGTGGGCACTGCATCCTCCAGTCACAAGTATGGTACCATCCCAGGAACTTCTCTGCCTCATCTTCTGAGTGACGTAAAGAAAGGGATATGTAGTCAGGTTGGCCCTGAGCATAACAAGACCTGTCGCTCCCTCACCAAACGACGTACAGCGCCAGACCGCAAGATTACTTTCAACCATCCCCAGCCAATGGCGTGGAAACACCGAGCCCGGCTTAAATTCGTATAGTCAAAAAGCAACATTATGTCTGAGGACAGAGTGTGTTTTTGTAGTTGTGGGATATTATTGTGACGTATCTCATGCACCTGTATGAGTTATCAGCTTATCACATAAGGTGTCAAAGTATTCCATTACTGACATGGCTCGTAAGGTAGGATTTCAAGGGGGTTAAAGGTCGCTGAACCGCCACCTTTCTTTCTCAAGCTCATTCTGTAATCAGAACCCACACCACAGTCGAGACCCTGTTATTCAATGCAAGTTGAATACCATTACTGGTATCTTCAAAGATCAGTAAACTACACACATACAAAATTACTGAAAGATAATGCAGACCTTATACCAACTACACTTTTGATGGTAGTTGAGCACAGCCTAACTCCACCCTCAGGCCAGTTAATAAAGGTTTTATGCATAAAGATCCTAATTATCGTACCTGGTACGTACCGAGGACCTTGGTATGTACCAGTTGATTACCAGAAGTCTAAAAGAAATCACCGTGTTCTTTCATACTCTTCTTTCCTAAGAAGTTATCAGCTTATCGTTCCAGACTGAGGGAGTGGCCTTCTCATAAACTATTTCTCCAAGGTTGAGGGACTGATTACACTTTCTTTACTTCATTACTACTCCTGCTCCCTCTGTATTTGACTGAAGAAGCCTACTGAGTAGGCGAAATATTTCAGCACCAAACTTACCCATCAACTTGTCGGTAATTTAAGTCATTGTAAACATAACGTAAAGATTATTCATGAGCCAAACTGATCACTTATTTTTCTATGGCCATTAGATAGGCTGAGAAGTTAGAATCTGGTTAGTATATTGAGATGACAGGTATTTGTGGGGAATTTCGCCCCGTATTAAGACTTTATACGTCCACTCTCAGTATTTAATTCCGAAGTAACACTGATGACTCATGCACAAAATCACTTGTTTAGACTTTACATAGGCTAAACAAGTCCGGTGACCTCGCAAGTGGCCTGCGAGGTCACCGGACCTAACTGTTTGTGACTTCTTTCTTTGGGGGTACGTGAAGAGCACAGTTTACGCACCACCGCTACCTGCAACCCTGGAAGAGCTGAAAATTTCGATCACTGAAGCAGTTCGCATCATAACTCCAGATATGCTGCAGAGCGTCTGGACTGACTGGACTGGAACAATACACAAATAACCCGCACGCAGGAGAATAAAGACACTTCGGTGCGACTTGCAACACTGACTAGCCACACAGAAGCGTGAATGGAAGGGTTCCAGTATATATACGAGAAGGGGGGCGGCAGGAGTAATAGAACAAGAAGAGGTAGTTGAGATGTACTTTTGTCAAGACTGATGGACTAAACACATCGACTCCAGACTGATGGACTGATTACCTCAAACTCCTCCTCATCTTCCACCTTTCTCTGCACTGAACTGAAGAAGCCACTGGCTTCTTCATTTGCACAAGTGTCTCACAACCTTCAGGTTCATCTTAGGTGTCCTGGAGTGCATGAAGGTGTAGATCTGTCTGTTCAGCTTCCGTTACCATGGCTGCATGTTAGTCAGATGATAAAGGTCACTATGAAATGATGAAGATCGCTATGAGATTATGAAGGTCAATATAAAATGATAAAGGTCACTATGAGATAATAAAGGCCATCATGAGATGATAAAGTTGGCATCTTCATATCACTGTGTTGGTGTTTCATACCTTCACTAACTCGGGGTTACGTTAACGGTTCACTGTAACTCTCCTAAGATACAAGAAGAAAGAATAGGATTATGACAAATGGTTTCCATCGCGTGTAATCCTGGAGTAATTAATGGGTTCACCACAGACTCATAAATCCTCCAGCGAGGCTTCACTTACAGCAGATCGCTGGAAGTTTTTCCTGCTGCTTATGAATTAACTTTATATCTTATAATTACGCCGTTATCTCGGACAATTGTTTCTTGAACTGTCCATCCAGTGTGGTTGATCAGGTCCTGATCCACCGGGAGGCCTGGTCAATGACTGGGCCTCGGGAGCGTTGACCCCCGGAATACCCTCCAGGTAGACTCCAGGATGACTATCGTCTCTGGAGTAGCAGAGGCCTCCGATGACAAGTAGTACCTGTGAACTCAGGTCTCTGCAAGCCTCCACAGGTAAGAGTCGCCTCATAAGAACAATGAAGGAACACTGGTAGATCTGGTAAGACACATGGGCAAAATTTAAGCAACTTTATTCCGAAACGTTTCGCCTACACAGTAGGCTTCTTCAGTCGAATACAGAAAGTAGGCAGGACCAGTAGCGATGTGAAGACGATGTAATCAGTCCATCACCCTTGAAGTCGTAGATTTCAGGTTGTCAGTCCCTCAGCCTGGAGAAGTTCAATTCCATAGTCTGGAACTATCTGAAGATCAAACGACAGTGCGGAGACAAATACTGTCGGAAGGAGAGGCGCAGAGTAGTAGTAGAGAGAATGCAGCCATTGAGAGGTCACGTCCCTCTCAGATCAAACAATTCTCACTTGAAAAAGTTGTCCAAGGTGTTTTTCTGTACCAAGATGCCATTGTGCTGCAGTGTCTGACAGTGTGAATATCAAAATAGTATAAAATACCAACAGGTTGGTGGGAATAAAGTTGCCTAACTGTTGCCCATGTGTCTTACACACCAACCTGGTGTGTAAGGCACTGGTAGATATACCGGCCCATGCAAGGCAGGTCCTTATCAAACCCAAACCCAGTAATAAATATATTTTCCCAACCCATTGTTAATGCTACTTTCACAACAAATGCAGGACGCGAGCACTAACGGCCTGACTGGTCACAGACTGGGCTGCGAGTACCTGACACAGCATCGAGCCTCCAGCAGTACTTGTGCTGAATGACCTTCACGGGTTAAGCACCTAGAAGAAGAAGAAGAAGAAGAAGAAGAAGAAGAAGAAATGGAGCAATCAGAGAAATACCTTCTGATTCACACTACCAATAATTCAACTGCTTGAGAAGAGTGAGGGTATTGGGTTGAGAAGGTCTAAAGAAGGAAAAAAATACCCACTGCAAATTATTAGCCATATAGGCGGAAAAGTGGAAACAAGGGGCAAGATGAGTCGAAAAGACGAGATATTTTATTGGAGAGAATCTATACAGACGCTTTCCTGAACATGTAATGGAAAGAAAGACCAAAGGGCTGAGAGGAAATCAGATGTACAGGGAAAATAAGCTTTAAAGATGTGTAAACAGAGTATATTGTACACAGGTGTTGGCAAGAGTGAGATAACTGGAAGTGTTGTTGTTGAAAATGGTTAACAATACCGACAAATTGATGATTAAGAAACATGTACAACAGTTAGGTATTTTTATTGTTCAAACGTTTCACCCACACAGTAGGCTTCTTTAGTCAAATACAAAGGGAACAGTAGAAATGAGATAAAGTTGATGTAATCAGTTCATTAACCCTGGAGAAAAAGCATCTGAGGTGGTCAGTCCCTCAGCCTGGAGAGGAGTTCAGCTCCACGGTCTGGAACGATATCGCTCCTGACTCTATGACCGCGGGTTCAATCCCGGCCGGGGGTATGGTTTATTTGCAATCGTGTCATTACGATTTCTTAAGTCATGTTGACGGCAGTGAAGGGACTTGAACTAGAGTTCGTCACGGCCACGCTAGCTGGAGATTCGTCTGTAAAAACTTGCATTTGTGGTCACAGAGGTGCCTGTGCTAACCTTCCTATGGTGTAGAAATATACCTAGTTGGATGAATCTTATTGTGGCTAGCTGGTCTAGTGGTTAGCGCGACGGGCTGGAGTTTTGAGACTCTATGACCGCGGGTTCAATCCCGGCCGGGGGTATGGTTTATTTGCAATCGTGTCATTACGATTTCTTAAGTCATGTTGACGGCAGTGAAGGGACTTGAACTAGAGTTCGTCACGGCCACGCTAGCTGGAGATTCGTCTGTAAAAACTTGCATTTGTGGTCACAGAGGTGCCTGTGCTAACCTTCCTATGGTGTAGAAATATACCTAGTTGGATGAATCTTATTGTGGCTAGCTGGTCTAGTGGTTAGCGCGACGGGCTGGAGTTTTGAGACTCTATGACCGCGGGTTCAATCCCGGCCGGGGGTATGGTTTATTTGCAATCGTGTCATTACGATTTCTTAAGTCATGAGAGAAAGTCAGTGAGGAAGTCCCTGAAGTCCTCACTTAACGTCGTTTCGTTATAACGTTGATAAGAAAAAGAAATAAATTCCCTGTCAGTAATGGAATATATGGAAAGACTTAATTGTCTGGATGGAGGACACTCATTGGTCTAACTCCCCTTGCTCGCTTTTGTCGATTTCCTCCCTTACGGTTGTTTATGTTCGATTTTTATGATATGTAGCGTGTTTCTTATATAATTCTGTAAAACGTGTGTTACCTAAAACAATAAAAATGTTGTGATAAATGGTTTTGAAAACCGACAAGTTGAAGAATTGAGACACTTATGCAACATATGGGTGATGGACTGAACACATCGATTCCAGGCTGAGGGACTGATTACCTCAAACTCCTCCTCTCCTTACCCATTTCTACTTTGTATTGGACTGATGAAACCACTATGTGGCGAAACGTTTCTTCAGTAAAGATTCCCATAAGTTGTATATCTCAATTCTTCAGTAAAAATGTTAATAACTGAGTAAATATACGACTTTATAGAGCCCCAGAGCCACATACTCCACAGTCATGACGTCTGCAACACTACTGCTCTGCATCCCGGTTCTCCCTTGTCCTAGCAACTTAACTCTTTTTTATATAAATTAGCCTATGGTAAAATTGGTTTCGTTATACGTCGTTGCGCTTAAAGTCGCAGTTTCCAAGAACCTATCGATGACGTTAAATGAAGATTCTTGTATCGAGCGTACGGTACCTGCCTGCGAGGCCTCAACACAATTGATAAAATTTGAAAATTAGGTACACAATATTTGAACAGATATAAGGTACATTTTGCCTCCATGGGGTTAATAATCCGAAGTAAGTTTCAGTCTGTTATGTAACCGGTAACACAAACATCAATCATGATGGAAACAAGTCACGTTGTTTGATTTGATTGGGTATAATGATTCTACTTAATGTAATTTGTAGGTGAGATGGAGTACCTGAGTATATGGAACACACTGGAAAGACATAACAGAGGACTTGTAAGTCCACACCGAGGCTGTCGATCGTGTGTTATATAGGTGTGCCAGTTAAAGATAGAAAAGCTGAAGGCTCTCTATTACCCCTCATTGCCTGCAGTCACTGCAGCCAAGAAAATATCAAGAACAATATGCCTTACCATTTTGGAAAAATTGAATGGAAATTAACAGGAAAGATAGAACTAGATTTAAGATAAATCAGGGAGCGGGTGGGGCTTGAACTCATGTCAAGTGAGTCCTAAAACTTAGTGGCCAATGCGTTAACCACTGGGCCAGCTGGCTCTAATAAGATCCAGCCAACTAGGAATATTCCTATACACCATAGGGAGGTTAGCATGAGCCCAGTAATTTGTTTACAAGCGTGTTACTACGATTTCGTGAGTCTTGATGAAAGGCGTACATTACCACTACCTATAATCTGTTAGGTGTTTCTGTCTAACACTAACCGCTTTACTCCACTGCCACTGACAGCTGTGTTTATCAGAGGTCTGCTTCTGATTACTATCAGTGCTGCTATGACTATCACAACTCCCTGCCTCCATCATTACTACGATAATTGTCTCGGTTGCCTTGTCAACTCATGCAGTCACTGACCAAACATTAGGAATCTGTTGGCTTCCGAATGTACCATCTGTTGAGAGAACATGAGGGTATTCATGAGTTATGTGTGGGTTTGGTGAGTGATCAGGCAAGGCAGCGAGTGTCCATGGCAACATCTCTCTCCAGTCCTCTCACTGTACCCTATATCTTAATGGTTGTGGAAAATACTGTATATATTTTCCAGAAATTCAGTATTTATATGTAAATAGATGGTCATTCTGTATTTAATAATATTTATGTCATAGAAAACGGAAAGCCTGCGTCTACGCAGAGGACACTCGCCATCTTTGTTTTGAATTTTGTACAAACGTTGGTGTAGTGGGAAGAATTTTTCGTGCTCTAGAGGTTAAAATTGTGTTGACACCTCTCAAATAGGAGGCGAAATTGGTGGAAGTGCATTCCTGCATAACTTGAGATATCAGACGACTGGACAAGACAGCTCCAGGAACCTCAGATAAGCTCTCTAGATTTGTGTGTAATTCTGGCCAGCATTATTTTCATAGATTTAGTTAGAGTGAGGTTTTCTGAGTATGATACACATTAATCTCCAGTCAAATTGGTGAGTGATATTAAGATATATTTTCCTTCTGTTATGTAATTGTGTATATATATAACCATTTATTATTTTTAATATGCAGTCCACAAATTTATATATTTACCAGTATTCCTGGTGTATGTATATTTCATTTAATTAATAGGTCCAGAGCAACTTGTGGATATGACAGTGGTAGGTATCGAAGGGGGACATTTTTGCGACCTAGGTGTCCCAAATTCCTACTTGTCTATGTAACATTGATAAATAATTATTATCTTTGTTATCATTTACTGTTATGTACATAATTAGTTACATACAGATAAATGCAATTTTCCACACTGGTCACTGTAATGTATCATCACTTTTTTTCTGATACATATAGCGGTTTTGAATGACAGATGTTCACTGAGCACATAGTCCTGAAAGCTCAGGCAAATCCCCCCACTAAGTGAATCCTATCCTTCCGAAGTGCCTGTCCAGCTTGTTGTTGATTGTCTGTATCGCTTTTGTCATCGCAACATTAGCCGGCAGTTTATTTCCTACTTCTATAACTGCAAAAAGTTTGAATCTTCTGCCACGCAGTTTCATGCCATTCTCTCTAGTTATGGACTCATTTTAGTACCTCAAAAAGTTCCTCATGTTTGAGTGTCGGAACTATTTAACATCTCTAAGCTTATCGAGTGAGATCTCGTAGCCTCCATTTCTGAAGAGAAAAGAAAGGGTGTGTATTTTAACTCTTTCTTCATAATGTTTTCTCCAGAGAGACGAAAAAAATCCACAACATCAGTTCGAAGGGACCTTCTGTCACTTTCTCTGCTGAAGAGGAAAATAACGGACGTATTCTTTTCCTAGACGCACTGATTCCGAGTGACGGTGATGACCTTGATTTCAAAGCCTACCACATAACAAGAAATGTTATTCACATGACGAGAGAACCAAGCCTAGCATCACCATCTGATCCTTTATAATAGAATATAGGATTTCTTCACTCTCGCTTCTCGGTGAATATTGAAATTAATTCATCCGACTTTTCGATAAACTTCATTACCAAAATATTTCGTTATCGACTGCTAGAAAATAAAAGGCTGAAAAAACACTAAGTAATACGTGGTTCTATACTAGGCTCTAAATATACGTTGTATTTCCGGTACACAAATCCAGCAATATTTCCAAAATCAGGGTCAACGATGTTACACATATAACGATGAAAGACTAAGTACAGAAGAAGGGAAGACTAACGAATACCACTGCCGGTGTTTATATCACACCGCGAGGAGGCTGTCACATGGCATACTTAGAAAAATCTAGCAGGAGCCTATAATTCGGAGTCAAAGAACATATTTACTCATGTCAGATGGATGATGTTACTAACTCATGCTCTCTGCACCTAAAAACTAACAAGAGAACTACTTCGGGAATTCTCCAGAGGTTTTAAGACATTAAGGAAAACTACCATTGCAGCAGATTACGCTTTGATTCAGCAGGAATAGCCATTACCAATACAAACTCTCAGAACTCTAGATTGTTCACCCTCCGAGTCTTAGCGAGGATTAATCTCCCTAGACCTTATACTACGTTCAGCTAGCCTCACCTGCTTGGCTCACTGTATTCACACGAAATCGTAACAACACGACTGCAAACAAATCACAGAACTGCACTGGCCTGTGCGATTCTGTGATTTGTGGCACTCGAACCATGGGTTCGAGTCCCACCCGTTTCGTGACTCATTCTTTCACGCTTTCACCTCTCTCCAACTCCTAGTCGTGTCATTCCCTACATGAATTAATAAAGCGCTTGGTAGGTGAAATCTCTTCAAAAATAAACTGCTATAACCCGCACATAGTCCTATTCACATCATGTCACTATATTGTACCATCAATCAGCTTACCAACCACCTTCCCTCTACTTTTTATCTACTCAACCTTTCATACTCTTCTTGTTTATCAAGGAACAAGAGTCCCATGCTGTTAGGTAAGACACATATGCAACAGTTAGGTATCTTTATTTCGAAACGTTTCGCCTACACAGTAGGCTTCTTCAGTCGAGTACAGAAAAGTTGATAGAAGCAGAAGATACTTGAAGACGATGTAATCAGTCCATCACCCTTAAAGTTTTGAGGTGGTCAGTCCCTCAGTCTGGAGAAGAGCATATTGTTTCAGACAACGGAACAATGCTCTTCTCCAGACTGAGGGACTGACCACCTCAAAACTTTAAGGGTGATGGACTGATTACATCGTCTTCAAGTATCTTCTGCTTCTATCAACTTTTCTGTACTCGACTGAAGAAGCCTACTGTGTAGGCGAAACGTTTCGAAATAAAGATACCTAACTGTTGCATATGTGTCTTACCTAACAATCTGTCGGTATTTTATACCATTTTAATGTTCAGTCCCATGCTGTTCTCTCCTTTGTCTTCATGAACTAGTTCAATATTAGACTATTTGTTCCCTTCCTCTTTACCTTACAATCAACAATCCTCTCCACCAAATGCTTTCTCTGCTTCCTCTTTACAGTGTTAACAAGTAATCGTCTCCTTCCCTCTTGTATATAAAACTAACAACAGTTCAGGGCACAATTACTCGACCAATATTCTCTCTCATCCTCATATTTGACGTAAACAAATAAATCATTTTGATATATAATCCTCAGCTGGCGACAATGCAATTTAAAAGAGAATATCATTGCCTAATAATAATCCACTTCAGATGAAGAGGGTGATGAATGGTTTGAAAAGCCGACAAGTTGAAGTTTGAGACACTTAAGCAACATATGGGAATCTTTATTCAGGAAATGTTTCGCCACACAGTGGCTTCATCAGTCCCTCAGCCTGGAGTCGACGTGTTCAGTCCATCAATCTTGTAGAATTCTACATTCTACAAGATTGTTGGACTGAACACATCGACTCCAGGCTGAGGGACTGATTACCTCAAACTCCTCCTCTCCTTACGCCTTTCTACTTTGTATTGGACTGATGAAGCCACTGTGTAGCGAAACGTTTCCTGAATAAAGATTCCCATATGCTGCTTAAGTGTCTCAATCTTCAGATGAAGAGGGTCCCAGAAGGGGATCGAAGTATACAGATCAATTATTCTTCCGTGTTTTTGTCTCCATGTGGGTTATTATTGAGCATAGACAAGTTCATTACACATTCATTCTTGTGTTCTGTGTCCAGTGGGATACAGAACACAAGAAAATAGGTGTCTACTGGAACATAGAACAAAATAGAATCACAACGAGCTCTAGAACAGTTGAGAAATGAAAGGGGAAGTAACCATGACTCACGAAATCGTAATGACACGATTGCAAACAAACCATACCACGGGCGGGGATAGAACCCACGTCGATATACAGTTTCATGACTCTCTGATGGCGGGTTCTACCCTCGCCATCAGAGAGTCATGTTGAAGATCTTACGATTTTTCACGATAACAATATTAAAAAAAAAATATTGGCTGCATAAAACAAGTGTCCACATATTGTCAAAAAATATTTAGATTATAATATTACTGTACAATAACATCATAAGTAAATGCTAACACAGCAGGTCTATGGAATTTGTTGAGAGAAATTTTCCTCTCATCATCTGGGAAAACGCCTGGTAAATTAGAAGCTTGAAATTCTTCAACTATTCATAATGTTCATGAACATGAATAATGTTCACGAACAATGTTTATGAACAATAAATGTGTTTGAACAAAAATGGGAGAACTGAATGCAAATTTTCATCTTGATTTTTTCTTACAGAAGTAAGGTAAACAGATGATGGAAAATATCCCCACGGAAGCAATGGTGGGAAAAGACAGATATAGTTTAATACGATCTTTTATTGATAACGTGACCTTGTTATAGGGTCGCCCTCGCCATAGGGCTGTAAACGGTACATCACTTCAGGAGCAACTACCAGGTCACTACGTGGAGAAAACCTGGAACCAGTGCCCGTCCTGGCAAACCTACGTGAACATGTTTCGCCCACATAGCGGGTTTTATCAGGTCACAAAAGATCTAGGAACAGAGGGTGTACTCCCACGGTAATAGAAGTGCACTGAGTATACCAAACAATTACTAAATAAACATGACTCACGAAATCGTTATGACACGATTGCAAACAAACTAGGGAACGAGTGGGCTTATAAACCCGTGCCCAGTGAGTCGTAAAACTCCAGGCCAGTGCATAAACCACTGGACCAGCTGGTTGGTTTTATAAGAACATAAGAAAGTAGGAACACTGCAGAAGGCCTACTGACCCATACGAGGCAAGTCCTTATCTCTTGCTCTGCTGGAGAATATTCGGGGAATATCCTTCACACCTCCAATAGTGCTCTAGAGAGAACCTATTGCTTATTTCGGGCTGCAAACTGCAAGTACTAACAGTCTGAAGATTTCAACTTCCATAAAAACACCTTCAGTGGAACATGTTTTTCAGTCATGACCATTAGTGACAAATGTTCCTTATTTTCTGACACGTTTGTCTTAATTATGTGCAAGAATGGTATACAATACCGAATAGATGAAAGTTAAGACACTTGTGCAACATCTGGTTATCTTTATTGTAGACGTTTCGCCCTCCAGTGGCTTTATCAATACAGATTCTAGACATAAATATAAGACAGAAGAACTATATATTTCTACTGTCTTCTAATTATGTCCTAGAATATGTATTGATAAAGCCACTGGATGGCGAAACGTCTACAATAAAGATACCCAGATGTTGCACAAGTGTCTTAACTTAGTCTTCATTACGTTCCGTCTGCTGGCCAAGAGGATTCCTTTTCTTTGCTAAGTGGATATCTGAAGCTGTGCGGAAGAGAAAACCTCTCATTGATTTAGGTAGAGTGTGAGCATTTAGCTTTGCTGGGGTTTAGTCAAGGGGAAGTGGAGGAAATGGAGAGTGAAGGGGATGCACTTGACCTAATTGGGAAAGCTTTTCCTGTTTCAGGATGAAGTTCGTGTTCTTTTCCACTGTTAATTTCAAGATTTGGTTAATATGTGTTCCCTGTAGAGCGTAGAGAAAAAAGGCTGTTGTGGCTCTTTAATCTTTCTATAACACCTCAACTTGGCATTTAAGTAAATGGCTTAGAAAACCGACAAGTTGGTATATGAGACACTTGTTCAATATTTAGACTGAAGACATGGACTCAAGGGTGAGGAACTGATTACTTCAAACTCCTCCTCTTCATCTTCCACCTTTCTCTACATGGACTGAAGAAGTCACTGGCTGGCAAAACGTTCGCAAAATAATGATACCTAAATGCTTCATAAGTGTCTCATTTATCAACCTGACATTTCTAGACAGTAAGTTCTCATTATAATCAAGATTGATGGTCTGATTGCATCGACTCCAGGCTCAGGGACTGATTATCTCAAACTCCTTCTGATCTTTACCATTCTTCCTTGTACTGGACTGATGAAGCCACTGTGTGTCGATACGTTTCAACGATAAGGATTCCAAAGTATCCCATATATGTCTAATTTACCAACTTGTCGGTTCAATGAACCATTTATCAACATTATCTTTAAAGTATGATGGAACATTCCAGGTGCTGTTGTGACTGATAAGCAACTAAGAGACAGCTTAACGTTCACAAGGTTTAGAACCTTGCGAAAGCTTTTGCTGTATAATTCGAACCTTAGTCACTTTACACAGCCGCTGGGATTCTCATTTGGGACATAAATCTATTGAGAAGACTTTAAAATGGCTTCTTTGTTACTGCTGCACAGAGATGCTGTCTCAGGATACCTGGTGAACCTGTCCATGATTGTAAAAATATCCTGGTTACTTGATTTAGCCTTTGGTAGAGTCGCTACGTGGTCGACGATGAGGTCTACATATGGTTCTCCATCAGCCGGAGCAGGAAACAGAGGAGCCAAATTAATGTAGTATCCAGATTTTCTTACCTGGTGGTAGTCACCTGAGGACTCTCTTGACCAGTCTCAAACCAGAAAAAATTGAAATGTTTGGACATTTCCAAATGTTACACAAGTGTCTCGTTCTTCAACTTGTCGGTTTTCAAAAGTATTTTCATCGCAGCTAAATGTTGCTACACAGATGAATTATGGGCCTCCGGGTACACCTGGGACTTGAACCTATTAGGAAAAACTATCTTTTCTGTCATGTATCTCCCTTAGAATTAATCTCACTCATAAATGTGAGATTAAGAGGAAGAGAGTGACCCGGCTTCGGCTTCAGAGGCCATCGATTAGAAAAGATCGGGTTGTTGGTCTTCCCTGAAGGTCATTTCAACGGCCATGGAAGCGGGAGCGGCTGACAGTCCTGCCATCCTGGATAGAGAAGCCTTGACCATATAAGATTTCAGTTGATTTGAGAGGCCCTGACTAGCAGCCATTGCAGAACAATTTTTCAATCCCAGTGTTCGAATTTCCTTAAGGGTAAGGTAAACATTCTCCCTAGATTTTCCCTTGGACATTGCCTGTGTTACGGCCATAACAGAACTTGTTCAGGTACAGAGCATTCTATGTCCACTACAGGGTCAGGACACATTACACAAATAACCCGTACATAGGAGAGGGGAGCTTATGACGACGTTTCGATCCGACTTGGACCGAAACGTTTCATAAGCTCCCCTCTCCTATGTATGGGTTATTTGTGTATTGTTCCAGTTACGGTATTGTGATTTTTTTGTTATTAAGTCAGGACACAATTTGGAAAGGAGGACATCGTACCACTGAAAAGTGAATATTTCACGGGGGATTCTCCTGAAACTCTACGTTCAGGTAAGTACTATAATACCGGCATCTAATGAAGTTTATTTGTAGTGGAAGGGATATTGATTCCCCACCAAAAGCTTTACAGAAAACGTTTGCATTAAGATAAGTGTCTCTGGAGTTAGGAAGTATCTCATTTCTTAACAAGGAACAGTAAGCACTGGTGCCCCTGAACGTGATGATGGTTATAGTAGTGTCTGAAGCTTTTAAGACTAATTGTTCCTTACCATAGAAGGGAGCCATACTTGTTTACTCTTGTGCAAGACAGGTATAAAACACCTATAATATGAAAGTTTAAGACACTTGTGAAACATCTGGATATAAATTAGACACATGTGCAACTCTTGGGTATCTTTACTGAGGAAACGTTTCGCCACACAGTGGCTTCATCAGTCCATACGTAGGAGAAACTTGAAGAACAAGAGGAGAATGAGATAATCAGTCCCTCAACCTTGAGTCGATGTGTTCAGTCCATCAATCTTGAATAGAATACGGCAGATGAGCGGAGAAGAAGCTTATAAACCGTATGGCAGGAGAGGTGCAGCAGTCATAGGTGGTGTCACATTTGTTCAATGTGGAAGTAGGTCGTACCCAAGAATTAGGCAAGTGAAGAATTCCCAAGTATTAAGATCCCAAGAAGTTGCAGTGTCTGACAGGTTTGTAGATGAATGGTTCAGAGAACCGACATGTTGATAAATTAGACACATGTGCAACTCTTATTTATCAACATATCGGTTTATCAACATGTCGGTTCTCTGAACCATTCATCTACAAACATCTGGATATCTTTATTGTAGACGTTTCGCCATCCAGTGACTTTATCAATACAGGTTCTAGGGCATAATTAGAAGACAGTAGAACTATATACAAAAGATGAGGTAATCAGTCCATCAGCCTTGGAGTTAGTGTTCATAGCATCGTGGTGGAGGAGAATCTGGAGCAAAGGCAACAAGACTGGCGGTTATATAGGCGTCAGAGGATAAGGCGAAACGTCTACAATAAAGATATCCAGATGTTGCACATGTGTCTAAACCTTCATGTTTGCTCTTCCTGGGGAGACGGGAGTACATGTTAAATAGGAATGTTCCCTATGGGATTACCTTGTTCACTCATGTTCCTGAACTTACCACTTCCTGAAGACTGTCTCTGAAGTTGGAGACCGTCTGGCATTAAATGGACGTTAAAATGGTATAAAATACCGACAGGTTGTTAGGTAAGACACATATGCAACAGTTAGGTATCTTTATTATGAAACGTTTCATAATAAAGATACCTAACTGTTGCATATGTGTCTTACCTAACAACATTAAATGGACGGTTTGATGGCAATGTCGACACCTCACTGGCTCTGAGGTCTTGTCTTGCTAGCACTTTCCAGTTACTCTTCTGTCGCCTGGTCACCATCTGGAAAAGACCCGGGTCGGAACATGTACCTGCGAATCATTCAAGTTTATGTTACTCTTCTTTACAGGCGAGTTGTGGCTCTCCCCAGCGTCACTCTCACCCCACCAAGAGAACTTTTCCCTGATATCTTTTATCACCATTATATTGCTGGGAGGAAAATTTATGAGCTCTCTCAGAAAGATATTGATTTGCCTCAAGGGGATCCGGCAATTTTTTTTTGCTGCTTTCAAGACGGAGTTAAAAGTGGGGCCGTCCACGAAGATTCGAACATAGTGACTAAGAAACTCACTGAAGTTACCCAACGGAATCAACTGTACCAAGACACTAAAAAGAGATATGCCAGCTGCCGCCTTGTAAAATCTGGCAGGTGTTTTTGACTGTTGTTTAGCAAAATCAACACAAGATTGTTCTGACTGATATTTTTTCATAAACTCGCATCTACACTTAGCTGGGATACACTGGTAGACACCAAGCACCGTAGTGTTGAAAACTGCGATATTAACATAAGAACACAAGAAAGATGGAACACTGCAGTATGCCTACTGTCCCATGCAGGGCAGGTCCAATTTTCCCACCGGCTTAAGCCAGTGCCTTGACCTAGTCAGGTCAGTCACATTCACTTAAGGGAGGAGCACGGTATCTGACCTAGTAGCACAAGCTAGTCACGTCCATCTCACACCCACCCACACCCACTCATGTATTTATCTAACCTATTTTTAAAACTACACAACGTCTTAGCTTCTATACAGTAAATTCCCGAGTCTTCCTATACAACGTTGTGTGAACGAGTGGCACTCAGTGCCAGACTGATGTCTGAACGATTCGAAGAATTGCTCATGTTCCGAGTCAGAGAAACATTCATTACAATGGTCATTACAAGTACAATGTAACTACCTTCTCTCCTTCACCCTATCATTAATTTTCCTTAGCAAGAACACACTGTTCCCTCGTCTAAGGGTAAGTTATACCAATTCACAGTGCCTAAAACAAGATGGATCCGGAACTAAACTTGATGTATCACGTAAATATTTAGCATTGTGATCACTACCAATTTTTTTCTTGTCTCATTCGAAGCCGTTCCGTTTATTTCTTACTTACTTGACCTTGATTAATGTAATTGTATTTATTCTCAAATCCTCAAATATTCGAAGCTTGAGTATCTTATCGCAGTACTGCATCCCATAAATGTGAATAATGTTACCTGAATAATGTTACTTGAAGACGATGTAATCAGTCCATCACCCTTAAAGTTTTGAGGTGGTCAGTCCCTCATGGACTGACAGTCAGTCCCTGATGGACTGATTACATCGTCTTCAAGTATCTTCTGCTTCTATCAACTTTTCTGTACTTGACTGAAGAAGCCTACTGTGTAGGCGAAACGTTTCATAATAAAGATACCTAACTGTTGCATATGTGTCTTACCTAACAACCTGTCGGTATTTTATACCATTTTAATGTTCAAGATAAGACAAGAAAGTTTAGGTAAGACCCCATGTGGGGTGAGTTGGGAAGACGAGAAAGGCGAAGAATAGTGTAGCAGAGTAGTATCCACAGCTATAGAGAAAGTGCCAGGGCTTAACCCAGCAACTAGGAGATCGTGGGTCAGATTGGAGAATCACGAAGAGTAAGCACAGATGCAACGGTCTTGTGGAGGTTAGAAGTCTTCAGTTTTGACAAGCTGTCAGCAGGTTAGGTCGCAGGACAGGGCAGGCAGGTAGGAACATCAGAGAGCAGCATACTGGTGGTGTTATTTGACGTGATTGTGGCAGGTTTGTAGAGGTGCAATTCTCAAATTTCTTGAAGCTGCTTCTAAAGAGGTGGTAAAGTTGTGTCTTGTTTCCAAAGGTGAATCGTAGAGGTTTGCCGACTTCCAGAACTTGGGTGAGAGTTAAGTGATGAGGGTGTTCGCAGGCAAACTTGACAGTTCCTGCACCGATGCCTTTGTAGAGTTCAGTGCAGGTCATGGTGTCAGCGTTTGATTGAGCAATGTAGAAGGTAAGACTTTCCCATGTTGATGTGCTGGAGTCATTAATATCTTCTTCTGACGAGCACCATGGTGCTAGCAGGTGACTGAGGTTGACAGGAGCAGTAGATATATGTATTAGTGGTGTGTCAGCAGGTTGGGAGACGTGGGAGGCGGTGGTTGATGCAGGATGAACAGTATGTAAAGTAAAAGGACACAAGTGCAACTAATGTGACATTTATTGTGGCAACGTTTCGCTCTCCAGGAGCTTTATCAAGCCATTACAAACAATACATGGACACAGAGGGTATATAAAGGCTCAGAGTGAGGTGAATACTAGTGAGGTACCATTTCGATGTTCACTAGTAGTAGTAGTAGTAGTAGTAGTAGTAGTAGTAGTAGTAGTAGTGGTAGTGACAAAAGTAATACAATATGGTAGAGCAATTAATTCGTAGATGAGTAAAAGGATATAAAAGCTATTACTTGGGTAACACAAAAATAGGTTGGACAAATATAGACTGGAAAGAGGCAGCTTGTTTCAGTGTTCACTCTCTGTAATATGTTTTATGTAGTATAACAGGAGAGACTATGTGATGGCAGGGTTTACTGTTTTCAGGAGGATTCTTGCTAAGACTTCGGAGATGGTGAAGCTGCCGTTGTTTTGTTTAATTGTATTTGAAACAGCGATCAGTGCTGATTCGAGGCAAGTGCCTCGAATCAGCACTGATCGCTGATCCTTTTACTTTACATATTGTCGGTAATTCTACCAACTTTATTACAGGATGAACAGTGTTGATGACTGTAGAGGTGGTTGTGGATGTTTCCGGAATAGCTGTTTGGGGAGAAGGAGACAGGTCAGCAGGTGTAGTGATGTTAACGACGTTAGGAAGAATCCTGAGGATGTCAGCTGAAGGTGTGCAGTCAGGGAAAACGAAGATATGCATATTGTTAAGTCAGAATACCCCATTGATGGTGCTGTTGAGTGTGCCTGGGTTGACTGTATTCGCAAGGTGCGCGTACACCATGCAAAACAGCACCTTGGAGGGAGCCGCGTCCGGAAGTAGAGAGAAGAAGATGCTGGATAGAGATGGCTGTGTGTAGTTTGAAGAATTTTCTTGGTATCAGTCTGTAGTTTTGTTATGGCGGCGATTTAGGGCTGCTTTTCTTAGCTTCTTTGATTTTCTTAGCACTTCCTTCCTTAGTGGGCATTTGACTGCAGTTGAGGCAGGTTGGAGTGGCATTGGTGGTGGAACAGGTTTGGAAATCGTGACCTTTTCCTCAGTTGGAACAGAATTTCTTGTCTTTAATGGGACAGTCAGTCGTTGAGTGATGGTAAGAATAACAGTTCCAGCAGGATGAGACATGGGCAAAACGTTCTGGTTCTATGTGTCGTGGATGAATATGGTAGTAGGAGATGGCTAGGCCATCAAAAAGAGCTTAGATAGCCATATCGCTGTTGGACGTGAGTTTGACCATTGAAGAAGCACTTGGGATTTTGCTGATGTTAATCGAGGCCCAAGTGTTTTGCTCCTCGATAGAGGTCTTCAGATCAGCAGTTGTAAGGGATGTGATGATCTTGTCCAACCATTTGACAAAAACCAGAACGTTTCGCCAGCAGAGAAGGTGAAGGAGATACGTTGAATTGTTGGTCACAGTGCTATGTCGTCCATGAGTTTTGATGGTTCATTGTCGTCAGTACAGACGACAACATAAGAGTCCTTCAGAGAGTGGATTGTTGTGAATTTGACCTGCAAGCAGGTCCTCACAGGGGCAGTAAGGGCTAGTTTGGTGGAGTCATTAATTACTCCACTGGCTGGTTTAATCTTCACACGGTACGAAAGCATCGTGAAAGAGCAAAGGCGACGGTGTGTAGGTTACAAATTCCCCTCCCCGACGGGGATCGAAGGGATACTTCTTGAAGTAGAGCGACTGTGACTTACCAGCAACAAGGTCAGCAGCGGAATGTGCAGATCTCCAGCGAACGTTTACACTTTTTAATAAACGTCAGAGCCAGGATAATGCCTTTCCTTACTCCGTCCATCTGTTGTGGCCCATGACAGTCCCGGCCAGTCATGAGAGAATGGTGATAGCGGCTGCTCAGTGACGGAGAACATAAAAAATAACACAATACCGTGACTGGAACAATACAAAAATAGTGTATTAATTTTGGTAGAATTACCGACAGGAGCTTTGTCAAGCCGTTACGGTTTGACAAAGCTCCTGGAGAGCGAAACGTTGCCACAATAAAATGTCACATTTGTTGCACTTGTGTCCTTTTACTTTACAATACAAAAGTAACCCGCACGCAGGAAAGTGAAACTTACAACGACGTTTCGGTCCGACTTGGACCATTAACTATACACAAATAACCCTCACGAAAGAGAAAGAAGCTTACAACGGCATTTTGGTGAGACCTGACCCAGTGATTACTCACACTAACACACGAAGAAGAAGCCAGGATATACAATAGAAAAGGACAGGAACGGGACAAAGGGTTATTTTGTGTAGTGACGGAGTATTTTATACCTGGAGGATGTTTAGGGGTCAACGCCCCGGCGGACAGGTCGATGACAGGCCACTCCGGCCCATGACATGCCAGCCTGGTCCATGACTGGCCAGTCCGGTCCATGTACAACAACCTGATTTAAAACTTACATACTCTCTTAAAAGCTAATCAATCTTACTCACCGTAAACTTTGGACTGATACAGATCTGTGTAGGTTCCAATTTGCTTGTTTTGTGAACGGGAAAACTTGTGAAGATTAAATATTGGTTTTCACGCGATTATTTCTGAGCGTCACATCTGATTAGCTTCAAACCTTCTTTGCTGATTACTTGATAGCGCTACATCCGAGTGGCTTGTGTATTTCAGGGTATTGGACTCTTCTCTCCCTCTGTGAGAGTAGTATTGTAGTATTTTATTTACCGAAGAAATTTGGGATATTAGTTTCCATGTGATGACTTGTGAATGCCTATTCCGATTCCCTGCAAATCTTCAACACTTGTACTGAACTGCTTTATCATCTTATGCCGCACTCTGCACTATTCCAATCGCCTGCATTGCCGCCCAGGGAACTGGGGTTATGAAACACGATATTTTCCTTGAAATGCGCACCGAATGAAATGCATCTAATGAGACTTCAGGATACCACATCGATTAAAGTTCTATACGAATTTGAAAAAAATTGCGAACTTATTCATAAAATTTAAAAATATATATAAGTGAAATGAAATTTTTTGAAGTAATCTTACCATGGTCAGCTCTGCAGGCAGGTCCAAACGAAAAAAAAAAAGGTCCACATCAGCAAACAGTGAACAGCCGAGATAAAAATAAAAAGAGTGAAAAAAGTTAGGAGATAGTGTAATGTCATCACTGCCACAGCATCCAGAGCGAGAAGGTTACCAGCCTCTCCTGCTAGGAGAGCAGGAGGCTGCTGGAGGCCTCCTGCTTCTGCTGCAACGGGCATCCACAGCTGCTGCACTGCTTCTGGTAGTAAATGTTATCACAACCTCTGCAGGTGTCCACTCACTGCTGCTGCTGCAAATCACACACACACACACACACACACACACACACACACACACACACACACACACACACACACACACACACACACACACACACACACACACATAAGGATGGAACAAGGTTGGGAGAACAAACTAGGTGAGTATTGTGCGAAAATGGAGAAGAGGATGGAGGCGGAGAAGAAGAAATTGGAGCCAGGATATGGGCCCTCGAATATGAGATAAATTGGCTGAAGCGAGTCACAGGGCTATTGCCCAGAGGAGACATAGCATCTGAAGCAGGTACACCCCTACTAAGCGAGGAGCCCAGAAAGGAATGAGCATGACTATGCTAAGGCCCTATCAGTCCACCAAGCAGGGCTGAGGAATGAAGGGGGAGGGATGCTGGGTGCAGGGGTAGCAGCTAGAGAGGGGGGAGAAGGTGGAGAGAGAGAGAGAGAGAGAGAGAGAGAGAGAGAGAGAGAGAGAGAGAGAGAGAGAGAGAGAGAGGTAGAGAGAAGAGAGAGAGGAAGAGAGAAGAGAGAGAGAGAGAGAGAGAGAGAGAGAGAGAGAGAGAGAGAGAGAGAGAGAGAGAGAGAGAGAGAGAGAGAGAGAGATAGGTCCCATGCAGAGGCACGACCATGCCACCAAGAGATACAGGAAAAGATAAGGGAGACAATGACCATATACAAATGGGACACAGAGGGAAAGGCTATGGGAGGAGGAGAGGGAGAAGTCAGTGTTTATTCATGGGTTTCAGGAGAGCGAGGGGAGGACACACAATGAAAGACAGCAGGGAGAAAAACAGGAGATTGAAAACATCATCAGAGAAATAGGCGAGGAGGACATCACTGAGATAGTAAATTTTCAGAGAACTGGGGGGTACTTGAGGGGAAGAAATCGGCCAAACTGATTTCAAGAAAGAAACGGTGTGGAACAGGATCCTGTAAGAGAAATCACAGCTGAAGGAATCATCAACATACAAGAGGGTGTTCATAGACCGAGACAGAACAAGAACAGAATGACAGCAGTTGAGGGCGAGGACACAGAAAGAAAAGGGGCTAGAAAGAGAGACAAGGACAGAGTCAGCAGAGGACAAAGGGAGCAGGGCAGAGAAACAAGCGCAAGCACACACACAACCACCCACAGAACCCCACAACCAAACACACTATCCCAACACAAACTACAATCCACACTTACAGCCCATACCCCACCCACACTATGCAATAGAATCCCACAGCACACTGCCAGGTCCCCACCCTCACAGACCCCCCCCCACCCAGAGCACAGTGTTGGAGAGGAAACTGAAGGTATGGTACAGCAACGCTGATGGAATAATAAATACGTGGGAGGAGTGGCACAAAAGAGTCAAAGAGGCATCACTGGAAATCAAAGATATCACAGAAACCAAGCTCACGGGAATGATAACAGATGCCATCTTTCCAAAGGGATATCAGATTCTGAGGAAAGACAGAGGGAACAGTGGGAGTGGAGGAGTGGCACTGCTCATCAAAAACCATTGGGATTTTGATGTGCTGGAAAGAGGAGACAGAGGAGAAGCAAGAAACTGCATAATAGGAACACTTCAGTCTGGAGGTCCCAAGGTGGTACATGAAGTAATGTATAACCCACCACAGAACACTGGAGGCCAAGGCAAGAGTATGAGAGTAACAGAGCGATGATTGACACACTGGCTGAAGTGGTCACGAGGACCCATGTACATACCGCGTCATGTGGTTCTCGGTCACAATGGTGGGCTAGCGCAGTGTTGTTATTGATATATATATATATATTATATATATTATATATATATATATATATATATATATATATATATATATATATATATATATATATATATATATATATATATATATATATATATATATATATATATATATATATATAATATATATATGTCGTGCCGAATATGTAAAACTGGTCAATTAACAAGAATTCATTTAAAATTAAGTCCTTTCTAAAATTTTCTCTTATACGTTTAAAGATTTTTTTCTTTCATTAATGTAAATGTAAAAATTTTTAATTTTGCACCAAAAGAATCTTAGAAAACTTACCTAACCTTATAATAACAAGAACAATTTATTTTAGCCTAACCCAACTATATATATTTTAGATTTGTTTACAATAATTTAATTCTAAACAAACACAGTGAAATATATATTTTTTCGTTAGGTTCAGAATGATTTTGGCGAAATTATTGCATACACAAATTTTCACTTGTCCTATATGGCAAGATGAGCGTTGCTATTTAAGCCAAGATCGCAAGTTCTGCCTATTCGGCACGACATATATATATATATATATATATATATATATATATATATATATATATATATAACTTTAGTAGTGTATACAGGAGAAGGGGTTACTAGCCCCTTGCTCCCGGCATTTTAGTCGCCTCTTAAGACACGTACAGCTTACGGAGGAAGAATTCTGTTCCACTTCCCCATGGAGATAAGAGGAAACAAACAAGAACAGGAACTATTAAAAAAATAGAAGAAAATCCAGAAGGGTTTGTATATATACGCTTCTGTCGCGGAGACATACGTGGTCGCGGCAAACTAAAGATTAAGCTGATACAAGGATCCTAAGCCACGGAGCAGGACGTACGAGGGACTAGCTGTAAGCTGATACAAGAATCCTAAGCCACGGAGCAGGACCTACGAGGGACTAGCTGTAAGCTGATACAAGGATCCTAAGCCACTGAGCAGGACCTACGAGGGACTAACTGTAAGCTGATACAAGGATCCTAAGCCACGGATCTTGTCCTATTCTCTCCTTTCCTAAATGAATATATTTTCGTTACACCCCACATGTCCGCCTCGCGGCTGACAGCCACATGTTTACGGAGGCTGGAAATTAATGGTATAAAATGCCGACACGACGAGAAAATAAACACAAATGCAGTTTAATGCTTTTCTTTATTGACTACGTTTCATAGTGGACGGGAAAAACGTAATAGGCGAAACGTAGCGGGCGAAACGCAATGGGCGAAACGTAGTGGGCGAAACGTATTGGGCGAAAAGTAGTGGGCGAAACGTAGTGGGCAAAACGTAGTGGGTGAGACGTAGTGGGCGAAACGTAGTCATTAAAGGATCTCATTATACTCCATTTATGTTAATTTTTACGGAGGCTCATAATGGGACCAGCGACTTTTGTCCGACATTTGATAACAAGAGATAAATTACTACAGTACAGGTAGAATATCAATAAAAAATTGCAAGAAAAACATCTCATGGACTCTTGAAATAATAAACGATTTAGGGGAGATAAAGTCAAATTATTTTAGCTTTTATCAACACAATGAAGCGAAAGCAATAAGGGATAAATAACCGGAACCGGTTTTGTTGTAAATGAAGGCCACGTTTTATCGCGATTATCTGTTATTTATGGGTTTTGTTGGACAGAACTTCAAAGAGGGAAGAGGCCACTAACGTCCTCTTCCTTGGATTAAAAGCGTCTCTTGTAATCAAAATTCGCCACCGATGATTATATATCTGACATAATAATGATCGTATTTATGTGCTTATTTATTGTTATTTATCTAGCGGTAGTCTCCCGACAAGGCAGTTCCAAAATAGGAAACAAATTCACCAATATTCACTCAACGGTCTTGTGTTCAGAAGTGGTCTGGCATCACAGTCAGATTACCCTCTGACTGCAGCATCCATCTTTCAGAGTGCAGGCACTCTATTTCCCACCTCCAGGACTCAATTCCGGCTAATCAGTTTCCCTGAACCCCCATGTTCACACTCCAACAGCACGTCCATTAAAATTTACTTGTCTCCTAGCACTCCAGTCTAACACGCTCACACAAGCCTGCTGGATGCTCAAGCTCCTAAAACTCAAAGCCTCTCGTATCCCTCCCTCCAACTTAAAGTCTGTGCTCGACCAGCCGGGCTGTGGTTCGCACGCTGGATTACGTTCGACCAGCACTAACAGCCAGGCTAATCAGGCACTGATTCACCGGAAGAACTGATCAAGGTCTGCGCCCGGGGGCGCTGACCCCCCCCCAGAGCAAGGGATCAACCTATCCCTCACCATCCTCCTTCTTGGTACTAACCACCTCAACAACACCATCCTCACCTCACACAACTTCAACTTCTATGCTATGAATCGTCTATATGATAATAATCATACCAAGACTTTCTGTGAAATACACCAATAACATTAATAATAATAATAATAATAATAATAATAATAATAATAATAATAATAATAATAATAATAATAATAATAATAATAATAATAACAATAATAATAATAATAATAATAATAATAATAATAATAATAATAATAATAATAATAATAATATCACCATCATCAGTGCTCTCACATTCATGTTCACTTTTACACAGCCATTATTGCACAGTTGGATTACAAGAGGACCGATCACACTAGCATCACACTGAGAGTATCAGTCAACACACAGGTTAAATGATGAATTATTATTATTTCTAACAAAGGTAACACGAGATTATAATATTTTAAACTTATCGTTCATATCTGTACCTAAGATTGCGATTGACATGTTCTAGCCTCTCGTATTTTGCGGTGACGTTGTGCGGATATAACGCGAATTAAGGCCATCGGAACAACACTAATGGGCCAGAGAAACAGGATTCCTGGGTTCCATCTGCGTTCTGATGGATCTCTGAGTGCGGGACAGATGTCGTCAATTGAATTCATCTGAGCCCAGATGTCAGCTTCCGATGATGTTAAGATGCCGACCGCCCTCACTCGAGATTTTTTTAAGTTATTCTGTAACTAATTCGTTTATCCAGCCCATCACTCGTTTATCCTGCTCGTGATTGGTTTATCCTTCCCCTGACTGGTTTATACTCCCTCCTGACTCGTTTATACTGTCCCTAACTTGTTTATCCTGCCCCTAACTCGTTTATCCTGCCCATGATTAGTTTATCCTTCCCCTGATTAGTTTATACTCCCTCCTGACTCGTTTATACTGCCCCTGACTTGTTTATCCTGCCCCTGACTCGCGTATCCTGTCCCTAACTCGTTTATCCTACTCTTGACTCGTTTATCCTGCCCCTGACTAGTTTAACCAGCCCCGAGATAGTTTTAAATCTTCCAATGCAATTGCTATGTCTGAAGGCACTGCCAAAACTGACGTCTCAGAAGGACTCTAATCCTTTCTGGAGCTGCATTACTTCACTTTGCAGTGAAGAATGAATTATCCAGCTTTTAATCGCGTTTTTTTTTTTAGTTTTCATTAACTCGGTGACTGGCCTGAAAGTTTTACGACTCACTCACCACGAGTTCGAGTCCCATCCGTTCTGTGATTTCCCTCTCTCTGATCTTCATGCCTTAGTTTATACCTAATAAAAACAGTTCTGTATTTTTTTAGTTTAGGCATCTGATTTCCCCATTAACGATTCTCTCTTCGGTGCAAACATTAGTGTTGTGTTTACAAACTAAACATCCGAGTCTTGAAAAACATTATTTTTTATGTTTGATATGTTAGTGTTTAAGAATGTTTATGTGGAGGCGTCTTCCTAAACAATTTATAAAGCTTAATTATAAGCTTCCTGAAAAGCTAAAATAGAGGCTTAACTATAAGATACCTGATAAACCTGAAGCTGAACTATAAGCTGACTTATAAGCTACAATTGAAGCTTTACTGAAAGCTTCTGATTATGTCACGTTTGAATCTTAAGTAAAAGTTCTCTTGAACTTCAGCTTAGTCTGACAATAAGCTTTGTAGTAAACTACTCCTTAAGGTTAGCAGAAAAGCTTCCTGATAGGCCTCGTCTGAGGCTTAACTATAACCTACCTGATAAACTACAGTTTAATTATTAGCATTCTGATAAGCCTACCACTAACTACAACCCATGTTACCAGATTAAAATGTGAAGATCACAGAGAGATACACGTATTTACAACTACAACCATGGCATCAGTGTTGTTATTCAGTAAATAATCTCTCTCTCTCTCTCTCTCTCTCTCTCTCTCTCTCTCTCTCTCTCTCTCTCTCTCTCTCTCTCTCTCTCTCTCTCTCTCTCTCTCTCTCTCTCTCTCTCTCTCTCTCTCTCTCTCTCCCCTGTGTCCAGCACCAGCACCATGTTCGACACATCGTCGCCTCTGGCATAATGGCCTCATTCAATAACACTCATTAGCATACAACACGAGAGGCACGTCGCTCATGTAGCCACTAAGTGGTAGCACTAATATAAGTACCAGGCAACAGCAGGCAGCAGCAGGAGTCTCCACAGTGTATATTGAAGCTATCCACTGAGAAAAACGAGATACAGTCTAGCTGGAGCTGCGTTACAGTAACAGAGGTGTGAGTTATACGTCGTCACACAACTCACACCTCTGTTACAGTTACACTTATCAGCTATAAAGTTAAGACTGATGCGACAATAGTGTTATCCAAAATCATTAAGGACATCACTAGGCCCTGGACTGTGATGTCCCGGACAGCACTGGACTGTGATGTCCTGGACATCACTGGCCTGTGATGTCCTGACTCATTCTCTGTGACATGCTAAGAGTGAACGACACACTCCTACATAGGGTTTAATAAAGTCAGTATCTGATTTTTCTTAGTTATCCAGAGTTAATAAAGCAGATATCTGACTTAGTTATCCAAGGTGAATAAATCAGTATCTGACTTTACTTATTTACCCAGGATTAATAAAGTCAGTATCTGACTTTACTTATTTACCCAGGATTAATAAAGTCAGTATCTGACTTTACTTATTTACCCAGGATTAATAAAGTCAATATCTGACTTTACTTATTTACCCAGGATTAATAAAGTCAATATCTGACTTTACTTATTTACCCAGGATTAATAAAGTCAGTATCTGACTTTACTTATTTACCCAGGATTAATAAAGTCAGTATCTGACTTTACTTAGTTATTCTGGGTTTATTAAAGTTACTGTTGTTTTAGGTCAATATTTATCTGACCTCAAGACATACGTAAAAAAAAAAAAATTATTGTTACGAAGACTTACATTTTTACTTTCGTAGAAATTGGTGAATCTTATTGGGAGAAAATTTTGAGTTGATTTTCGTTGTGTGTCTTAGTTTGACTTTCTATAATTAAAAAAATGAAATATCGCTTTCCAAGGGATGATATCTGAGTGTTGCATCTGATTACCTTCGAGGCTTCCATTCTGATTACTTGATAATACAACTTCTGATCGGTTTCAAACTTGTAAAAAAAGAAACTGCAAGTGTAGGGTTAGAAACCATAGCAAGAGAGTCGTAAATTCATTTGCCATGGGTTTTAACCCCACCCGTACTGTGGTTTGTTTGCAATCGTGTTATCACGATTTCGTGAGACTTAATGTGCTTGTGTATTTTGGGATATTAGTCTCCAATGGTCTCTTTGAAAGGTCTGAATTAGATTTGGTCTATGTCCAAATTCGCCATTTTTATTGAGGAAATTTGGATATTAATTTCCATCTGATGACTTGTAAATGTTTCTCCAGATTACTTTCAGTCTTCAGCGCTAATATTCAACTGCATGGGGCTGGGGTTATGGAATACAGGGACCAAAAATACATCTAGTTTATGTATGTTTTTCTTTCCCTCGCGGGAGGTACCTTGATGCAGGTGAGGGGCTCTTGATCCACTGAACTGAGCCTAACCTCTCCTTTCTTGGATAGAACGACAATGCCTCCCATGCCCCTGATGCTATATGACCCCTACGGATTTAGCGTTTCCCCTGATAAAAAAAAAGAACACACGTATTTCCGACGTTTTCGGCAGGTTGATTGGGGGGGAGGGGGTCAACGTACCCTCATCCACCAATCAGCAGCCTCGTTACTGCAGGTTGAACGAGGGGGGATCAACGTACCCTCATCCACCAATCAGCAGCCTCGTCACTGCAGGTTGAACGAGGGGGGATCAACGTACCCTCATCCACCAATCAGCAGCCTCGTCACTGCAGGTTGAACGAGGGGGGATCAACGTACCCTCTTCTACCAATCAGCAGCCTCGTCACTGGGAAAGGTGGTGCCGACTTAGGGCAGATTGGTTTCGTCTCTCAGCTGCGTTTTACTCAGTCACTCGCAGTCGGCGGTGATGGGTGGCCAGGGTTGTGCCTCCACTTTCTCCCTTGTCGTTCTTTCTTTCCTAGAATCTTTCTCTCTTCTTGTTCCTTGTGTTTAGGAGTTTTTATGGAGATGAGAGAGAACGTTCAGGTGGGAGCTGGTGTGTGTTTGTGTGTATGTGTGTTTGTGTGTGTGTGTGTGTGTGTGTGTGTGTGTGTGTGTGTGTGTGTGTGTGTGTGTGTGTGTGTACTCACCTAATTGTGGTTGCAGGGGTCGAGAATCAGCTTCTGGTCCCGCCTCTTCACTGATCGCTGCTAGGTCCTTTCTCTTCCTGCTCCTTGAGCCTTATCATACCTCGTCTTAAAGCTATGTATGGTTCCTGCCTTTACTACATCACTTGCTAGACTGTTCCACTTCCTGACTACTCTATAACTGAAGAAATACTTCCTGACATCCCTTTGACTCATCTGAGTCTTCAACTTGCAATTGTGGCCCCCTTGTTTCTGTGTCCCATGTCTGGAACATCCTGTCTCTGTCTGCCTTATCTATTCCACGCAGTAGGACAGCACTCTCCATGCTGTTCCACTTTCTAACTACTCTATGACTGAAAAAATACTTCCTAAAATTCTTGTGACTCATCTGAGTCTTCAATTTTCAGTTTTCACCTCTTCTTGGTGTGTCCCATCTCTCAAACATCCTGTCTTTATCTATCTTGTCAATTTCTCTCAGTATTTTATCCTCTCTATCCCTCCTGTCCTCCAGTGAATTCAGGTTGATTTTCCTTTAACATCTCCTAGTAGGACATTCCCCTGAGCTCTGGGACTAGTCTTGTTGCAAACCCTTCAAGTTTCTCTAATTTTTTGACGTGCTTGACCATGTGTAGGTTCCATACTGGTGCTACATACTCCATTATGTCATGACGTACACGATGTACAAAGCCTTGAACGATTCCTTAGTAGCTTCACACAGCATCAAGCCTTCCCTTATTTATCCTGATTTCTTCAGAAAATAAGTCGCGAGTATCGATCGCCACAGAAGTACATAATTATTTTCTTAAAAACAAGAGATGAGACGGTGTTTTGAGGGAACTGTTATAGCCAATCAGCGCAGGTCAGTCTGTTGATTTCTATCTGGTAAGTCAGGACACAGACAGGTGTTGAACACAAGGACAGCAATCAAACTAGCTAGGAAAAGTGGTGTGCAGGTGGTAAGCAAGTGGTGTGCAGGTGGTAAGCAAGTGGTGTGCAGGTGGTAAGCAAGTGGTGTGCAGGTGGTAAGCAAGTGGTGTGCAGGTGGTAAGCAAGTGGTGTGCAGGTGGTAAGCAAGTGGTGTGCAGGTGCTAAGCAAGTGGTGTGCAGGTGGTAAGCAAGTGGTGTGCAGGTGCTAAGCAAGTGGTGTGCAGGTGGTAAGCAAGTGGTGTGCAGGTGCTAAGCAAGTGGTTTGCAAGTGGTAAGCAAGTGGTGTACAGGTGGTAAACAAGTGGTGTGCAGGTGGTGTGCAGGTGGTAAACAAGTGGTGTGCAGGTGGTGTGCAGGTAGTGTGTATATAATATGTTTGAAGTGTGTTGACCAGAAGACACAAGGAAGTTGAACATATCACTTGGGAATCTTGGCTACGCTACGTAGCAACCAGTGCGTCATCTAAGTTACACATCTGCTTAGATGTGCAACGACCACTCATGTACTGCAGCCCACAGTAAATATTAAGGGCCATCAAGACTGTTCAACAGCCTCCCAGCATACATAAGTGCTATTGGACCAAGACTAGTCAACACTCTCCCAGTATACATAATGGGGATTACCAAGTGGTCAGCAGTAACAGCCTGGTTGATCAGGCCCTAATCCACCGGGAGGCCTGGTCGAGGACCGGGCCACAGGGGCACTGACCCCCAGAAAACCCTCCAGGTAAAGCTTCGTTTTCGGTGACTTCAAGCACCTTTAATTCAGCCAGTGAAATATACTTATAAAATAATGCATTCTGTATAATCTGCCCACTTCTTACATACAAACAAGTATTGACAGCTTTAAAAATTATATCAACATTATACGGATTCTTCGTTGCTAGCTGTAGCACGCATGCGCACATTGTTATGTTGTCCCGTGGCTCCATCACTAGCGCACTCACCTCACACAATGAGGTTCGAAGTTCGAATCTCCTGTAGTAAGGCTGAAAAACATTAGGGACGTGTTTCCATAAAACACCTGCTGTCCCTGTTCACTCATCAGTTTAAAATGGGTACCTGGGTGTTAGTGGACTGTTTTGGGTCGCATCCTGGGACAAAACTGATCTAATTTGCCCAAAATGTTCACTTTAACAAGCGACTTTCTATATAGTAGTATGTCACTGATGTCAACTATAGTCTGTATACCTTGTATATGTACTGGTAGTACATAAAGATAATAAGTATACATACAAAAGACATTCACTCCGCACATGGAGTAGAAATATTGGTGTTAAGTTTGTGATGTGAGTCGTCAGGAAGACTGAATGTTGAACCTTCCCTAACACTTGTGGAGCCACAGAAATACAACTTCTGTGGAACCACAGAAATATAACTCCTGGGGAGCCACATAAATGCAACTTCTGGGGAGCCACAGAAATACAACTTCTAGGGAGCCACAGAAATACAACAACTGTGGATCCACAGAAATACAACGCATTTTGAGCCACAGAAATAGCATGGAGTAAAGAAAGGGATGATCGGTGCTTAGCCGACAGCAACCAATCCATCTCCTTCAACTCCTGTAAATCCACCCATTACCCGCACCAAAAAAAAAAAAAAGATGAAATAGGCCTACTGAGGAGGCCTGAGTAGAGAAAATGCGAGCCTAAATATTTACCTCGTGAATGTTTAGCTAAACACTTGAGTGTTGCTGAATGAACACAGCTGTTGTGGCTTGACCTTCCTGTCTCTTATTGTGGCTTGACCTTCCTGTCTCTTATTGTGGCTTGACCTTCCTGTCTCTTATTGTGGCTTGACCTTCCTGTCTCTTATTGTGGCTTGACCTTCCTGTCTCTTATTGTGGCTTGACCTTCCTGTCTCTTATTGTGGCTCGACATTCCTGTCTCTTATTGTGGCTTGACCTTCCTGTCTCTTATTGTGGCTTGACCTTCCTGTCTCTTATTCTGGCTTGACCATCCTGTCTCTCATTGTGGCTTGACCATCCTGTCTGTTTTTGTGGTTTGACCTTCCTGTCTCTTATTGTGGCTTGACCATCCTGTCTCTTATTGTGGCTTGACCTTCCTGTCTCTTATTGTGGCTTGACCATCCTGTCTCTTATTGTGGCTTGACCTTCCTGTCTGTTATTGTGGCTTGACCTTCCTGTCTCTTATTGTGGCTTGACCTTCCTGTCTCTTATTGTGGCTCGAATTTCCTGTCTCTTATTGTGGCTTGACCTTCCTGTCTCTTATTGTGGCTTGACCTTCTTGTCTCTTATTGTGGCTGGACCTTCCTGTCTGTTATTGTGGCTTGACCTTCCTGTCTGTTATTGTGGCTTGACCTTCCTGTCTCTTATTGTGGCTTGACCTTCCTGTCTGTTATTGTGGCTTGACCTTCCTGTCTTTTATTGTGGCTTGACCTTCCTGTCTCTTATTGTGGCTTGACCTTCCTGTCTCTTATTGTGGCTTGACCTTCCTGTCTCTTATTGTGGCTTGACCTTCCTGTCTGTTATTGTGGCTTGACCTTCCTGTCTCTTATTGTGGCTTGACCCTCCTGTCTCTTACTGTGGCTTGACCTTCCTGTCTGTTATTGTGGCTTGACCTTCTTGTCTCTTATTGTGGCTTGACCTTCCTGTCTGTTATTGTGGCTTGACCTTCCTGTCTGTTATTGTGGCTTGACCTTCCTGTCTCTTATTGTGGCTTGACCTTCCTGTCTCTTATTGTGGCTTGACCTTCCTGTCTGTTATTGTGGCTTGACCTTCCTGTCTGTTATTGTGGCTTGACCATCCTGTCTCTTATTGTGGCTTGACCTTCCTGTCTCTTATTGTGGCTTGACCTTCCTGTCTGTTATTGTAGCTTGACCTTCCTGTCTCTTATTGTGGCTTGACCTTCCTGTCTCTTATTGTGGCTTGACCCTCCTGTCTCTTATTGTGGCTTGACCTTCCTGTCTATTATTGTGGCTTGACCTTCCTGCCTCTTATTGTGGCTTGACCTTCCTGTCTGTTATTGTGGCTTGACCTTCCTGTCTCTTATTGTGGCTTGACCCTCCTGTCTCTTATTGTGGCTTGACCTCCTTGTCTGTTATTGTGGCTTGACCTTCCTGTCTCTTATTGTGGCTTGACCTTCCTGTCTCTTATTGTGGCTTGAGCTTTCTGTCTCTTATTGTGGCTTGACCTTCCCGTCTGTTATTGAGGCTTGACCTTCCTGTCCCTTATTGTGGCTTGACCTTCCTGTCTGTTATTGTGGCTTGACCTTCTTGTCTCTTATTGTGGCTTGACCTTCCTGTCTCTTATTGTGGCTTGACCTTCCTGTCTCTTATTGTGGCTTGACCTTCTTGTCTGTTATTGTGGCTTGACCTTCCTGTCTCTCATTGTGGCTTGACCTTCCTGTCTCTTATTGTGGCTTGACCTTCCTGTCTCTTATTGTGGCTTGACCCTCCTGTCTCTTATTGTGGCTTGACCTTCCTGTCTATTATTGTGGCTTGACCTTCCTGCCTCTTATTGTGGCTTGACCTTCCTGTCTGTTATTGTGGCTTGACCTTCCTGTCTCTTATTGTGGCTTGACCCTCCTGTCTCTTATTGTGGCTTGACCTCCTTGTCTGTTATTGTGGCTTGACCTTCCTGTCTCTTATTGTGGCTTGACCTTCCTGTCTCTTATTGTGGCTTGAGCTTTCTGTCTCTTATTGTGGCTTGACCTTCCCGTCTGTTATTGAGGCTTGACCTTCCTGTCCCTTATTGTGGCTTGACCTGTTATTGTGGCTTGACCTTCTTGTCTCTTATTGTGGCTTGACCTTCCTGTCTCTTATTGTGGACTGACCTTCCTGACTCTTATTGTGGCTTGACCTTCCTGTCTCTTATTGTGGCTTCACCTTTCTGTCTCTTATTATGGCTTGACTTTCCTGTCTCTTATTGTGGCTTGACCTTCCTTCCTGTTATTGTGGCTTGACCTTCCTATCTCTTATTGTGGCTTGACCTTCCTGTCTCTTATTGTGGCTTGACCTTCCTGTCTCTTATTGTGGCTTGACCTTCTTGTCTGTTATTGTGGCTTGACCTTCCTGTCTCTCATTGTGGCTTGACCTTCCTGTCTCTTATTGTGGCTTGACCTTCCTGTCTCTTATTGTGGCTTGACCTTCCTGTCTGTTATTGTGGCTTGACCTTCCTGTCTCTTATTGTGGCTTGACCTTCCTGTCTCTTATTGTAACTTGACCCTTCTGTCTGTTATTGTGGCTTGACCTTCCTGTCTCTTATTGTGGCTTGACCTTCCTGTCTCTTATTGTGGCTTGACCCTCCTGTCTGTTATTGTGGCTTGACCCTCCTGTCTGTTTTTGTGGCTTGACCTTCCTGTCTCTTGTTGTGGCTTGACCTTCCTGTCTCTTATTGTGGCTTGACCTTCCTGTCTCTTATTGTGGCTTGACCTTCCTGTCTCTTATTGTGGCTTGACCTTCCTGTCTGTTATTGTGGCTTGACCTTCCTGTCTGTTATTATGGCTTGACCTTCCTGTCTGATATTGTGGCTTGACCTTCCTGTCTCTAATTGTGGCTTGACCTTCCTGTCTCTTATTGTGGTTTGTCCTTGCTGTCTCTTATTGTGGCTTGACCTTCCTGTCTGTTATTGTGGCTTGACCTTCCTGTCTCTTATTGTGGCTTGACCTTCCTGTCTCTTATTGTGGCTTGACCTTCCTGTCTCTTATTGTGGCTTGACCTTCCTGTCTCTTATTGTGGCTTGACCTTCCTGTCTTTTATTGTGGCTTGACCTTCCTGTCTGTTATTGTGGCTTGACCTTCCTGTCTGTTATTGTGGCTTGACTTTCCTGTCTCTTATTGTTGCTTGACCTTCCTGTCTCTTATTGTAGCTTGACATTCCTGTCTCTTATTGTGGCTTGAGCCTCTTGTCTCTTATTGTGGCTTGACCTTCCTGTCTCTTATTGTGGCTTGACCTTCCTGTCTCTTATTGTGGCTTGACCCTCCTGTCTGTTATTGTGGCTTGACCTTCCTGTCTGTTTTTGTGGCTTGACCTTCCTGTCTGTTATTGTGGCTTGACCTTCCTGTCTCTTAATGTGGCTTGACCTTCCTGTCTCTTATTGTGGCTTGACCTTCCTGTCTCTTATTGTGGCTTGACCCTCCTGTCTCTTATTGTGGCTTGACCTTCCTGTCTCTTATTGTGGCTTAACCTTCCTGTCTCTTATTGTGGCTTGACCCTTCTGTCTCTTATTGTGGCTTGACCTTCCTGTCTCTTATTGTGGCTTGACCTTCCTGTCTCTTATTGTGGCTTGACCTTCCTGTCTCTTATTGTGGCTTGACACTCCTGTCTCTTATTGTGGCTTGACCCTCCTGTCTCTTATAGTGGCTTGACCCTCCTGTCTCTTATTGTGGCTTGACCCTCCTGTCTCTTATTGTGGCTTGACCCTCCTGTCTGTTATTGTGGCTTGACCTTCCTGTCTCTTATTGTGGCTTGACCTTCATGTCTCTTATTGTGGCTTGATCCTCCTGTCTCTTATTGTGGCTTGACCTTCCTGTCTCTTATTGTGGCTTGACATTCCTGTCTCTTATTGTAGCTTGACCTTCCTGTCTCTTATTGTGGCTTGACCTTCCTGTCTGTTATTGTGGCTTGACCTTCCTCTCTGTTATTGTGGCTTGACCTTCCTGTCTGTTATTGTGGCTTGACCTTCCTGTCTGTTATTGTGGCTTGACCTTCCTGTCTGTTATTGTGGCTTTGCCTTCCTGTCTGTTATTGTGGCTTGACCTTCCTGTCTGTTATTGTGGCTTGACCTTCCTGTCTGTTATTGTGGCTTGACCTTCCTGTCTTTTATTGTGGCTTGACCTTCCTGTCTCTTATTGTGGCTTGACCTTCCTGTCTGTTATTGTGGCTTGACCTTCCTGTCTGTTATTGTGGCTTGACCTTCCTGTCTCTTATTGTGGCTTGACCCTCCTGTCTCTTACTGTGGCTTGACCTTCCTGTCTGTTATTGTGGCTTGACCTTCTTGTCTCTTATTGTGGCTTGACCTTCCTGTCTGTTATTGTGGCTTGACCTTCCTGTCTGTTATTGTGGCTTGACCTTCCTGTCTCTTATTGTGGCTTGACCTTCCTGTCTCTTATTGTGGCTTGACCTTCCTGTCTGTTATTGTGGCTTGACCTTCCTGTCTGTTATTGTGGCTTGAATATCCTGTCTCTTATTGTGGCTTGACCTTCCTGTCTCTTATTGTGGCTTGACCTTCCTGTCTGTTATTGTAGCTTGACCTTCCTGTCTCTTATTGTGGCTTGACCTTCCTGTCTCTTATTGTGGCTTGACCCTCCTGTCTCTTATTGTGGCTTGACCTTCCTGTCTATTATTGTGGCTTGACCTTCCTGCCTCTTATTGTGGCTTGACCTTCCTGTCTGTTATTGTGGCTTGACCTTCCTGTCTCTTATTGTGGCTTGACCCTCCTGTCTCTTATTGTGGCTTGACCTCCTTGTCTGTTATTGTGGCTTGACCTTCCTGTCTCTTATTGTGGCTTGACCTTCCTGTCTCTTATTGTGGCTTGAGCTTCCTGTCTCTTATTGTGGCTTGACCTTCCCGTCTGTTATTGAGGCTTGACCTTCCTGTCTCTTATTGTGGCTTGACCTTCCTGTCTGTTATTGTGGCTTGACCTTCTTGTCTCTTATTGTGGCTTGACCTTCCTGTCTCTTATTGTGGATTGACCTTCCTGACTCTTATTGTGGCTTGACCTTCCTGTCTCTTATTGTGGCTTCACCTTTCTGTCTCTTATTATGGCTTGACTTTCCTGTCTCTTATTGTGGCTTGACCTTCCTGCCTGTTATTGTGGCTTGACCTTCCTATCTCTTATTGTGGCTTGACCTTCCTCTCTCTTATTGTGGCTTGACCTTCCTGTCTCTTATTGTGGCTTGACCTTCTTGTCTGTTATTGTGGCTTGACCTTCCTGTCTCTCATTGTGGCTTGACCTTCCTGTCTCTTATTGTGGCTTGACCTTCCTGTCTCTTATTGTGGCTTGACCTTCCTGTCTGTTATTGTGGCTTGACCTTCCTGTCTCTTATTGTGGCTTGACCTTCCTGTCTCTTATTGTAACTTGACCCTTCTGTCTGTTATTGTGGCTTGACCTTCCTGTCTCTTATTGTGGCTTGACCTTCCTGTCTCTTATTGTGGCTTGACCCTCCTGTGTGTTATTGTGGCTTGACCCTCCTGTCTGTTTTTGTGGCTTGACCTTCCTGTCTCTTGTTGTGGCTTGACCTTCCTGTCTCTTATTGTGGCTTGACCTTCCTGTCTCTTATTGTGGCTTGACCTTCCTGTCTCTTATTGTGGCTTGACCTTCCTGTCTCTTATTGTGGCTTGACCTTCCTGTCTGTTATTGTGGCTTGACCTTCCTGTCTGATATTGTAGCTTGACCTTCCTGTCTGTAATTGTGGCTTGACCTTCCTGTCTCTTATTGTGGTTTGTCCTTGCTGTCTCTTATTGTGGCTTGACCTTCCTGTCTGTTATTGTGGCTTGACCTTCCTGTCTCTTATTGTGGCTTGACCTTCCTGTCTCTTATTGTGGCTTGACCTTCCTGTCTCTTATTGTGGCTTGACCTTCCTGTCTCTTATTGTGGCTTGACCTTCCTGTCTTTTATTGTGGCTTGACCTTCCTGTCTGTTATTGTGGCTTGACCTTCCTGTCTGTTATTGTGGCTTGACTTTCCTGTCTCTTATTGTTGCTTGACCTTCCTGTCTCTTATTGTAGCTTGACATTCCTGTCTCTTATTGTGGCTTGAGCCTCCTGTCTCTTATTGTGGCTTGACCTTCCTGTCTCTTATTGTGGCTTGACCTTCCTGTCTCTTATTGTGGCTTGACCTTCCTGTCTCTTATTGTGGCTTGACCTTCCTGTCTGTTATTGTGGCTTGACCTTCCTGTCTCTTATTGTGGCTTGACCCTCCTGTCTCTTACTGTGGCTTGACCTTCCTGTCTGTTATTGTGGCTTGACCTTCTTGTCTTTTATTGTGGCTTGACCTTCCTGTCTGTTATTGTGGCTTGACCTTCCTGTCTGTTATTGTGGCTTGACCTTCCTGTCTCTTATTGTGGCTTGACCTTCCTGTCTCTTATTGTGGCTTGACCTTCCTGTCTGTTATTGTGGCTTGACCTTCCTGTCTGTTATTGTGGCTTGAATATCCTGTCTCTTATTGTGGCTTGACCTTCCTGTCTCTTATTGTGGCTTGACCTTCCTGTCTGTTATTGTAGCTTGACCTTCCTGTCTCTTATTGTGGCTTGACCTTCCTGTCTCTTATTGTGGCTTGACCCTCCTGTCTCTTATTGTGGCTTGACCTTCCTGTCTATTATTGTGGCTTGACCTTCCTGCCTCTTATTGTGGCTTGACCTTCCTGTCTGTTATTGTGGCTTGACCTTCCTGTCTCTTATTGTGGCTTGACCCTCCTGTCTCTTATTGTGGCTTGACCTCCTTGTCTCTTATTGTGGCTTGACCTTCCTGTCTCTTATTGTGGCTTGACCTTCCTGTCTCTTATTGTGGCTTGAGCTTCCTGTCTCTTATTGTGGCTTGACCTTCCCGTCTGTTATTGAGGCTTGACCTTCCTGTCTCTTATTGTGGCTTGACCTTCCTGTCTGTTATTGTGGCTTGACCTTCTTGTCTCTTATTGTGGCTTGACCTTCCTGTCTCTTATTGTGGATTGACCTTCCTGACTCTTATTGTGGCTTGACCTTCCTGTCTCTTATTGTGGCTTCACCTTTCTGTCTCTTATTATGGCTTGACTTTCCTGTCTCTTATTGTGGCTTGACCTTCCTGCCTGTTATTGTGGCTTGACCTTCCTATCTCTTATTGTGGCTTGACCTTCCTCTCTCTTATTGTGGCTTGACCTTCCTCTCTCTTATTGTGGCTTGACCTTCTTGTCTGTTATTGTGGCTTGACCTTCCTGTCTCTCATTGTGGCTTGACCTTCCTGTCTCTTATTGTGGCTTGACCTTCCTGTCTCTTATTGTGGCTTGACCTTCCTGTCTGTTATTGTGGCTTGACCTTCGTGTCTCTTATTGTGGCTTGACCTTCCTGTCTCTTATTGTAACTTGACCCTTCTGTCTGTTATTGTGGCTTGACTTTCCTGTCTCTTATTGTGGCTTGACCTTCCTGTCTCTTATTGTGGCTTGACCCTCCTGTGTGTTATTGTGGCTTGACCCTCCTGTCTGTTTTTGTGGCTTGACCTTCCTGTCTCTTGTTGTGGCTTGACCTTCCTGTCTCTTATTGTGGCTTGACCTTCCTGTCTCTTATTGTGGCTTGACCTTCCTGTCTCTTATTGTGGCTTGACCTTCCTGTCTCTTATTGTGGCTTGACCTTCCTGTCTGTTATTGTGGCTTGACCTTCCTGTCTGATATTGTGGCTTGACCTTCCTGTCTGTAATTGTGGCTTGACCTTCCTGTCTCTTATTGTGGTTTGTCCTTGCTGTCTCTTATTGTGGCTTGACCTTCCTGTCTGTTATTGTGGCTTGACCTTCCTGTCTCTTATTGTGGCTTGACCTTCCTGTCTCTTATTGTGGCTTGACCTTCCTGTCTCTTATTGTGGCTTGACCTTCCTGTCTCTTATTGTGGCTTGACCTTCCTGTCTTTTATTGTGGCTTGACCTTCCTGTCTGTTATTGTGGCTTGACCTTCCTGTCTCTTATTGTGGCTTGACTTTCCTGTCTCTTATTGTTGCTTGACCTTCCTGTCTCTTATTGTAGCTTGACATTCCTGTCTCTTATTGTGGCTTGAGCCTCCTGTCTCTTATTGTGGCTTGACCTTCCTGTCTCTTATTGTGGCTTGACCTTCCTGTCTCTTATTGTGGCTTGACCCTCCTGTCTGTTATTGTGGCTTGACCTTCCTGTCTGTTTTTGTGGCTTGACCTTCCTGTCTGTTATTGTGGCTTGAACTTCCTGTCTCTTAATGTGGCTTGACCTTCCTGTCTCTTATTGTGGCTTGACCTTCCTGTCTCTTATTGTGGCTTGACCCTCCTGTCTCTTATTGTGGCTTGACCTTCCTGTCTCTTATTGTGGCTTGACCTTCCTGTCTCTTATTGTGGCTTGACCCTTCTGTCTCTTATTGTGGCTTGACCTTCCTGTCTCTTATTGTGGCTTGACCTTCCTGTCTCTTATTGTGGCTTGACCTTCCTGTCTCTTATTGTGGCTTGACACTCCTGTCTCTTATTGTGGCTTGACCCTCCTGTCTCTTATAGTGGCTTGAGCCTCCTGTCTCTTATTGTGGCTTGACCCTCCTGTCTCTTATTGTGGCTTGACCCTCCTGTCTGTTATTGTGGCTTGACCTTCCTGTCTCTTATTGTGGCTTGACCTTCATGTCTCTTATTGTGGCTTGACCCTCCTGTCTCTTATTGTGGCTTGACCTTCCTGTCTCTTATTGTGGCTTGACATTCCTGTCTCTTATTGTAGCTTGACCTTCCTGTCTCTTATTGTGGCTTGACCTTCCTGTCTGTTATTGTGGCTTGACCTTCCTCTCTGTTATTGTGGCTTGACCTTCCTGTCTGTTATTGTGGCTTGACCTTCCTGTCTGTTATTGTGGCTTGACCTTCCTGTCTGTTATTGTGGCTTTGCCTTCCTGTCTGTTATTGTGGCTTGACCTTCCTTTCTGTTATTGTGGCTTGACCTTCCTGTCTGTTATTGTGGCTTGACCTTCCTGTCTGGTATTGAGGCTTGTCCTTCCTGTCTCTTATTGTAGCTTGATCTTCCAGTCTCTTATTGTGGCTTGACCTTCCTGTCTCTTATTGTAGCTTGACCTTCCCGTCTCTTATTGTGGCTTGACCTTCCTGTCTGTTATTGAGGCTTGACATTCCTGTCTCTTATTGTGGCTTGACCTTCCTGTCTCTTATTGTGGCTTGACCTTCCTGTCTCTTATTGTGGCTTGACCCTCCTGTTTCTTATTGTGGCTTGACCTTCCTGTCTCTTATTGTGGCTTGACCTTCCTGTCTCTTACTGTGGCTTGACCTTCCTGTCTCTTATTGTGGCTTGATCTTCCTGTCTCTTATTGTGGCTTGACCTTCCTGTCTGTTATTGTGGCTTGAACTTCGTGTCTCTTATTGTGGCTTGACCTTCCTGTCTCTTATTCTTGCTTGACCTTCCTGTCTGTTATTGTGGCTTGACCTTCCTGTCTCTTATTTTGGCTTGACCCTCCTATCTGTTATTGTGGCTTGACCTTCCTGTCTCTTATTGTAGCTTGACCTTAATGTCTCTTATTGTGGCTTGACCTTCCTGTCTCTTATTGTGGCTTGACCTTAATGTCTCTTATTGTGGCTTGACCTTCCTGTCTCTTATTGTGGCTTGACCTTCCTGTCTCTTATTGTGGCTTGACCTTCCTGTCTGTTATTGTGGCTTGACCTTCCTGTCTCTTATTGTGGCTTGACCTTCCTGTCTCTTATTGTGGCTTGACTTTCATGTCTCTTATTGTGGCTTGACCTTCCTGTCTCTTATTGTGGCTTTACCTTCCTGTCTCTTATTGTGGCTTGACCTTCCTGTCTCTTATTGTAGCTTGACCTTCCTGTGTCTTATTGTGGCTTGACCTTCCTGTCTCTTATTGTGGCTTGACCTTCCTGTCTCTTATTGTGGCTTGACCTTCCTGTCTCTTATTGTGGCTTGACCCTCCTGTTTCTTATTGTGGCTTGACCTTCCTGTCTCTTATTTTGGCTTGACCTTCCTGTCTCTTATTGTGGCTTTACCTTCCTGTCTGTTATTGTGGCTTGACCTTCCTGTCTGTTATTGTGGCTTGACCTTCCTGTCTGTTATTGTGGCTTGACCTTCCGGTCTGTTATTGTGGCTTGACCTTCCTGTCTCTTATTGTGGCTTGACCCTTCTGTCTGTTATTGTGGCTTGACCTTCCTGTCTCTTATTGTGGCTTGACCTTCCTGTCTCTTATTCTGGCTTGACCTTCCTGTCTCTTATTGTGGCTTGACCTTCCTGTCTCTTATTGTGGCTTGACCTTCCTGTCTCTTATTGTGGCTTGACCCTCCTGTCTGTTATTGTGGCTTGACCTTCCTGTCTCTTGTTGTGGCTTGACCTTCCTGTCTCTTATTGTGGCTTGACCTTCCTGTCTCTTATTGTGGCTTGACCTTCCTTTCTCTTACTGTGGCTAGACCTTCCTGTCTCTTATTGAGGCTTGACCTTCCTGTCTGTTATTGTGGCTTGACCTTCCTGTATGTTATTGTGGCTTGACCTTCATGTCTGTTATTGTGGCTTGACCTTCCTGTCTGTTATTGTGGCTTGACCTTCCTGTCTGTTATTGTGGCTTGACCTTCCTGTCTGTTATTGTGGCTTGACCTTCCGGTCTGTTATTGTGGCTTGACCTTCCTGTCTCTTATTGTGGCTTGACCTTCCTCTCTCTTATTGTGGCTTGACCTTCCTGTCTCTTATTGTGGCTCGACATTCCTGTCTCTTATTGTGGCTTGACGTTCCTGTCTCTTATTGTGGCTTGACCTTCCTGTCTCTTATTGTGGCTTGACCTTCCTGTCTCTTATTGTGGCTTGACCTTCCTGTCTCTTATTGTGGCTTGACCTTCCTGTCTCTTATTGTGGCTTGACCTTCTTGTCTCTTATTGTGGCTTGACTCTCCTGTCTCTTATTGTGGCTTTACCTTCCTGTCTCTTATTGTGGCTTGCCCTTCCTGTCTCTTATTGTGGCTTGACCTTCCTGTCTCTTATTGTGGCTTGACCCTCCTGTCTCTTATTGTGGCTTGACCCTACTGTCTCTTTTTGTGGCTTGACCTTCCTGTCTCTTATTGTGGCTTGACCCTCCTGTCTCTTATTGTGGCTTGACCTTCCTGTCTCTTATTGTGGCTTGACCCTCCTGTCTCTTATTGTGGCTTGGCCTTCCTGTCTGTTATTGTGGCTTGACCTTCCTGTCTGTTATTGTGGCTTGACCTTCCTGTCTCTTATTGTGGCTTGAGCTTCCTGTCTCTTATTGTGGCTTGAGCTTCCTGTCTCTTATTGTGGCTTGACCCTCCTGTTTCTTATTGTGGCTTGGCCTTCCTGTCTCTTATTGTGGCTTGACCTTCCTGTCTCTTATTGTGGCTTGACCTTCCTGTCTCTTATTGTGGCTTGACCTTCCTGTCTCTTATTGTGGCTTGACCCTCCTGTCTCTTATTGTGGCTTGGCCTTCCTGTCTGTTATTGTGGCTTGGCCTTCCTGTCTGTTATTGTGGCTTGACCTTCCTGTCTGTTATTGTGGCTTGACCTTCCTGTCTCTTATTGTGGCTTGAGCTTCCTGTCTCTTATTGTGGCTTGAGCTTCCTGTCTCTTATTGTGGCTTGACCCTCCTGTTTCTTATTGTGGCTTGGCCTTCCTGTCTCTTATTGTGGCTTGACCTTCCTGTCTCTTATTGTGGCTTGACCTTCCTGTCTCTTATTGTGGCTTGACCCTCCTGTCTCTTATTGTGGCTTGGCCTTCCTGTCTGTTATTGTGGCTTAACCTTCCTGTCTGTTATTGTGGCTTGACCTTCCTGTCTCTTATTGTGGCTTGAGCTTCCTGTCTCTTATTGTGGCTTGAGCTTCCTGTCTCTTATTGTGGCTTGACCCTCCTGTTTCTTATTGTGGCTTGGCCTTCCTGTCTCTTATTGTGGCTTGACCTTCCTGTCTCTTATTGTGGCTTGACCTTCCTGTCTCTTATTGTGGCTTGAGCTTCCTGTCTCTTATTGTGGCTTGACCCTCCTGTTTCTTATTGTGGCTTGGCCTTCCTGTCTCTTATTGTGGCTTGACCTTCCTGTCTCTTATTGTGGCTTGACCTTCCTGTCTGTTATTGTGGCTTGACTTTCCTGTCTCTTATTGTGGCTTGACCTTCCTCTCTGTTATTGTGGCTTGATCTTCCTGTCTGTTATTGTGACTCGACCTTCCTGTCTGTTATTGTGGCTTGACCTTCCTGTCTGTTATTGTGGCTTGGCCTTCGTGTCTGTTATTGTGGCTTGACCTTCCTGTCTCTTATTGTGGCTTGACCCTCCTGTCTCTTATTGTGGCTTGACCTTCCTGTCTCTTATTGTGGCTTGACCCTCCTGTCTCTTTTTGTGGCTTGGCCTTCCTGTCTGTTATTGTGGCTTGACTATCCTGTCTGTTATTGTGGCTTGACCTTCCTGTCTGTTATTGTGGCGTGACCTTCCTGTCTGTTATTGTGGCTTGTCCCTCCTGTCTCTTATTGTGGCTTGACCCTCCTGTCTCTTATTGTGGCTTGGCCTTCCTGTCTGTTATTGTGGCTTGACCTTCCTGTCTGTTATTGTGGCTTGACCTTCCTGTCTGTTATTGTGGCTTGACCTTCCTGTCTGTTATTGTGGCTTGACCTTCCTGTCTCTTATTGTGGCTTGACCTTCATGTCTCTTATTGTGGCTTGACCCTCCTGTCTCTTATTGTGGCTTGACCTTCCTGTCTCTTATTGTGGCTTGACCTTCCTGTCTCTTATTGTGGCTTGACCCTCCTGTCTCTTATTGTGGCTTGACCTTCCTGTCTCTTATTGTGGCTTGACATTCCTGTCTCTTATTGTAGCTTGACCTTCCTGTCTCTTATTGTGGCTTGACCTTCCTGTCTGTTATTGTGGCTTGACCTTCCTGTCTGTTATTGTTTCTTGACCTTCCTGTCTGTTATTGTGGCTTGACCTTCCTGTCTGGTATTGAGGCTTGTCCTTCCTGTCTCTTATTGTAGCTTGATCTTCCAGTCTCTTATTGTGGCTTGACCTTCCTGTCTCTTATTGTGGCTTGACCTTCCTGTCTCTTATTGTGGCTTGACCTTCCTGTCCCTTATTGTGGCTTGACCTTCCTGTCTCTTATTGTAGCTTGACCTTCCCGTCTCTTATTGTGGCTTGACCTTCCTGTCTGTTATTGAGGCTTGACATTCCTGTCTCTTATTGTGGCTTGACCTTCCTGTCTCTTATTGTGGCTTGACCTTCCTGTCTCTTATTGTGGCTTGACCCTCCTGTTTCTTATTGTGGCTTGACCTTCCTGTCTCTTATTGTGGCTTGACCTTCCTGTCTCTTACTGTGGCTTGACCTTCCTGTCTCTTATTGTGGCTTGATCTTCCTGTCTCTTATTGTGGCTTGACCTTCCTGTCTGTTATTGTGGCTTGAACTTCCTGTCTCTTATTGTGGCTTGACCTTCCTGTCTCTTATTCTGGCTTGACCTTCCTGTCTGTTATTGTGGCTTGACCTTCCTGGCTCTTATTGTGCCTTGACCCTCCTATCTGTTATTGTGGCTTGACCTTCCTGTCTCTTATTGTGGCTTGACCTTAATGTCTCTTATTGTGGCTTGACCTTCCTGTCTCTTATTGTGGCTTGACCTTAATGTCTCTTATTGTGGCTTGACCTTCCTGTCTCTTATTGTGGCTTGACCTTCCTGTCTCTTATTGTGGCTTGACCTTCCTGTCTGTTATTGTGGCTTGACCTTCCTGTCTCTTATTGTGGCTTGACCTTCCTGTCTCTTATTGTGGCTTGACTTTCATGTCTCTTATTGTGGCTTGACCTTCCTGTCTCTTATTGTGGCTTTACCTTCCTGTCTCTTATTGTGGCTTGACCTTCCTGTCTCTTATTGTAGCTTGACCTTCCTGTGTCTTATTGTGGCTTGACCTTCCTGTCTCTTATTGTGGCTTGACCTTCCTGTCTCTTATTGTGGCTTGACCTTCCTGTCTCTTATTGTGGCTTGACCCTCCTGTTTCTTATTGTGGCTTGACCTTCCTGTCTCTTATTTTGGCTTGACCTTCCTGTCTCTTATTGTGGCTTTACCTTCCTGTCTGTTATTGTGGCTTGACCTTCCTGTCTGTTATTGTGGCTTGACCTTCCTGTCTGTTATTGTGGCTTGACCTTCCGGTCTGTTATTGTGGCTTGACCTTCCTTTCTCTTATTGTGGCTTGACCCTTCTGTCTGTTATTGTGGCTTGACCTTCCTGTCTCTTATTGTGGCTTGACCTTCCTGTCTCTTATTGTGGCTTGACCTTCCTGTCTCTTATTGTGGCTTGACCTTCCTGTCTCTTATTGTGGCTTGACCTTCCTGTCTCTTATTGTGGCTTGACCCTCCTGTCTGTTATTGTGGCTTGACCTTCCTGTCTCTTGTTGTGGCTTGACCTTCCTGTCTCTTATTGTGGCTTGACCTTCCTGTCTCTTATTGTGGCTTGACCTTCCTTTCTCTTACTGTGGCTAGACCTTCCTGTCTCTTATTGTGGCTTGACCTTCCTGTCTGTTATTGTGGCTTGACCTTCCTGTCTGTTATTGTGGCTTGACCTTCATGTCTGTTATTGTGGCTTGACCTTCCTGTCTGTTATTGTGGCTTGACCTTCCTCTCTCTTATTGTGGCTTGACCTTCCTCTCTCTTATTGTGGCTTGACCTTCCTGTCTCTTATTGTGGCTTGACCTTCCTGTCTCTTATTGTGGCTTGACGTTCCTGTCTCTTATTGTGGCTTGACCTTCCTGTCTCTTATTGTGGCTTGACCTTCCTGTCTCTTATTGTGGCTTGACCTTCCTGTCTCTTATTGTGGCTTGACCTTCCTGTCTCTTATTGTGGCTTGACCTTCTTGTCTCTTATTGTGG
>NC_091340.1:29447572-29452572 GCF_038502225.1 Cherax quadricarinatus
CCAGTTTCTGGACCACACATCCAGCCTGTCCAGGTCTCCTTGTAGACCTGTCTGGTCCTCATCTGATTTAATTTTCCTCATAAACTTCACATCATCTGCAAACAGTGACACTTCTGAGTCTATCCCTTCCGTCATGTCATTAGGTGAGCATACTCACCTAATTGAAGTACAGGGGTCGAGTCATAGCTCCTGGCCCCGCCTCTTCACTAGTCGCAACTAGGTCCGCTCTCTCCCTGCTCCATGAGCTTAATCATACCTCCTCTGTGTGTATGTGTGTTATGACACATTTGTAAGAGTCAGAGCAGAGTTATATACACGATGTCTCGTCGCCAGTCATCTATTAACTATATTTATATAATTTCCAATGGATAAAGTATTTTCTACGTTTTCTAAGTCATTCATTAGGTCAGTAATTAATTATATTTATAATTATCATTAAACTTTAAACTGTTTTTAAAAAGAAATAAGAGAGTGAGTATTCCTGATCATCTAAACTTTGGTAATAATGATCAATAATAACCCATATGGGCACAGACATTCAGAAGATTAATTGATCAGTGTATTTCGATCCCCTTCTGAGATCCTCTTCACTGAAGAGGCTCCCAGGAGGGGATCGAAATCAACCTTAGTTCCTGTCTCCATGTGAGTTATTACAGAGCACTGACAAGCGTTCATCACACTTCAATTATCCTATGGCACCTATGTCACACTGCAAGTTGCAAGCATCAACAGACTGATCAATCAACCAGGCGTTCTTGCCACGATCACTGACACAGACAACGACCAATTTCACTTGGAAAAGATGAAGGGAGAAAGTATAAAAGAACATTGACTTTGTTTAGAGGATTTAAAATTGTTGGTGTCTTCTTAATTCTTCTGCCTAATAACTTGAAGAAACACTGATGTTTTTTTCTAATTTGCATTCGCAGAACAGAGAATAAACAATTTATTCTGTTCCAAGGAAGTTGAAGAGGATCAAAGAAAAGGATCAATTTGAAGGTTTGTTTATTATCTTCACATCAAACTCTCAGACTTTAACATCAACTAATCCCTTACAAGTCTTCACATCAAACAGACTTTAATGTCAACTAATCCCTTACAAGTCTTCACATCAAACAGACTTTAATGTCAACTAATCCCTTACAAGTCTTCACATCAAACTCTCAGACTTTAACATCAACTAATCCCTTACAAGTCTTCACATCAAACAGACTTTAATGTCAACTAATCCCTTACAAGTCTTCACATCAAACGTCAACCAATCATTTAAAAGTCTTTCAGACTTTAACATCAACTAATCCCTTACAAGTCTTCACATCAAACGTCAACCAATCATTTAAAAGTCTTTCAGACTTTAACATCAACTAATCCCTTACAAGTCTTCACATCAAACGTCAACCAATCATTTAAAAGTCTTTCAGACTTTAACATCAACTAATCCCTTACAAGTCTTCACATCAAACGTTAACCAATCATTTAAAAGTCTTTCAGACTTTAACATCAACTAATCCCTTACAAGTCTTCACATCAAACGTCAACCAACCATTTAAAAGTCTTTCAGACTTTAACATCAACTAATCCCTTACAAGTCTTCACATCAAACGTCAACCAATCATTTAAAAGTCTTTCAGACTTTAACATCAACTAATCCCTTACAAGTCTTCACATCAAACGTCAACCAATCATTTAAAAGTCTTTCAGACTTTAACATCAACTAATCCCTTACAAGTCTTCACATCAAGCGTCAACCAATCATTTAAAAGTCTTTCAGACTTTAACATCAACTAATCCCTTACAAGTCTTCACATCAAACGTTAACCAATCATTTAAAAGTCTTTCAGACTTTAACATCAACTAATCCCTTACAAGTCTTCACATCAAACGTCAACCAACCATTTAAAAGTCTTTCAGACTTTAACATCAACTAATCCCTTACAAGTCTTCACATCAAACGTCAACCAATCATTTAAAAGTCTTTCAGACTTTAACATCAACTAATCCTTTAAAAGTCTTCACAATAAACTCTCAGACTTTAACGTCAACTAATCCATTTACAAGTCTTCACGTCGCCCTCTGAGACTCTAAAGTCAACTAATCCCGTAATAACCTTACTCAGCCAGCGGTACATAACAAGCTTACAGTATCCACCTTCTCCTGTGGAAAGTAAAGTCTTGGAAAGGGAAAGAGAAAGAAAGTAAAGGGAATGAAAGATAATAATATGACTAATAGTTAGCTATAATAAGATCTATTGTACTGTCGTAATGTAGCACTGTGCAATGTCTGTCGTAAAATAGAGAATATTCTACGCCTGTCGTAACGCATTGAATGCTGTACAATGCATGTCGTAACCCATCGAACAATGAACAACACACACCTGTCGTAACACATTGAAGGATGAACAACACCTGTCGTAACATACTGAACAATGAACAACATCTGTCGTAACATACTGAACAATGAACAACACCTGTCGTAACATACTGAACAATGAACAACATCTGTCGTAACATACTGAACAATGAACAACACCTGTCGTAACATACTGAACAATAAACAACATCTGTCGTAACATACTGAACAATGAACAACACCTGTCGTAACATACTGAACAATGAACAACACCTGTCGTAACATACTGAACAATGAACAACACCTGTCGTAACATACTGAACAATGAACAACACCTGTCGTAACATACTGAACAATAAACAACATCTGTCGTAACATACTGAACAATGAACAACACCTGTCGTAACATACTGAACAATGAACAACACCTGTCGTAACATACTGAACAATGAACAACATCTGTCGTAACATACTGAACAATAAACAACATTTGTCGTAACATACTGAACAATGAACAACACCTGTCGTAACATACTGAACAATAAATAACATCTGTCGTAACATACTGAACAATGAACAACACCTGTCGTAACATACTGAACAATGAACAACACCTGTCGCAACATACTGAACAATGAACAACACCTGTCGTAACATACTGAACAATGAACAACACCTGTTGTAACATACTGAACAATGAACAACACCTGTCGTAACATACTGAACAATGAACAACACCTGTCGTAACATACTGAACAATAAACAACATCTGTCGTAACATGCTGAACAATGAACAACACCTGTCGTAACATACTGAACAATAAACAACATCTGTCGTAACATACTGAACAATGAACAACACCTGTCGTAACATACTGAACAATAAACAACACATGTCGTAACATACTGAACAATGAACAACACCTGTCGCAACATACTGAACAATGAACAACACCTGTCGTAACATACTGAACAATGAACAACACCTGTTGTAACATACTGAACAATAAACAACATCTGTCGTAACATACTGAACAATGAACAACACCTGTCGTAACATACTGAACAATAAACAACATCTGTCGTAACATACTGAACAATGAACAACACCTGTCGTAACATACTGAACAATGAACAACACCTGTCGTAACATACTGAACAATGAACAACACCTGTCGTAACATACTGAACAATGAACAACACCTGTCGTAACATACTGAACAATGAACAACACCTGTCGTAACATACTGAACAATGAACAACACCTGTCGTAACATAACGGACGTTACACATGAAAAACTCTCATCAACCTCTTTTACGCAATAAAAACAACTAGTTCCATAGACCTTATTACTCAGTAATAAGGTCTATTGAACTTATTACTCAGTAATAAGGTCTATAGACCTTATTACTCAGTAATAAGGTCTATAGAACTTATTACTCAGTAATAAGGTCTATGGAACTTATTACTCAGTAATAAGGTCTATAGACCTTATTACTCAGTAATAAGGTCTATTGAACTTATTACTCAGTAATAAGGTCTATGGACCTTATTACTCAGTAATAGGGTCTATGGACCTTATTACTCAGTAATAAGGTCTATTTGCACACCTTAACAAACAGAATAAAATATTTTTTCTTGAGACCTTATTCTGAAGGTCGTAAGAAAGACGGAATGATTGGGAACAGTGAGATATAAAATGACTGGCCATAATGAGAAAGATATTAAAAAATAGAGAGAATGAGAACAGTATTCAAGACTAGGGGGTCGTGATGGTACATTAGTTGGGTCGTGATGTATTACTTAGTGGTTTTGCTGTTGTATTATCGGAGGATCGTGATGTAGTGGGAGGTCGTGCTGGTGCATCACTGGGAAGTCGTGCTGGTGTATCACTGGGAAGTCGTGCTGGTGTATCACTGGGTAGTCGTGCTGGTGCATCACTGGGAAGTCGTGCTGGTGTATCACTTGGAAGTCGTGCTGGTGTATCACTTGGAAGTCGTGCTGGTGTATCACTGGGAAGTCGTGCTGGTGTATCACTGGGAAGTCGTGCTGGTGTATCACTAGGAGGTCGAACTTGGGCGTCAATGGGAGGTCGTTCTGGTGCATCACTGGGAGGTTGTGTTGTTGTATCACGAGGAGGTAGTGTTGTTGTATCACTGAGAGATTGTGTTGTTGTATCACTGGGTGGTCGTGTTGTTGTATCACTGAGTGGTCGTGTTGTTGTATCACTGAGAGGTTGTGTTGTTGTATCACGAGGAGGTAGTGTTGTTGTATCACTGAGAGGTTGTGTTGTTGTATCACGAGGAGGTAGTGTTGTTGTATCACTGAGAGGTTGTGTTGTTGTATCACTGGGTGGTCGTGTTGTTGTATCACTGGGTGGTCGTGTTGTTGTATCACTGAGAGGTTGTGTTGTTGTATCACTGGGTGGTCGTGTTGTTGTATCACTGGGTGGTCGTGTTGTTGTATCACTGAGAGGTTGTGTTATTGTATCACTGAGAGGTTGTGTTGTTGTATCACTGAGAGGTTGTGTTATTGTATCACTGAGAGGTTGTGTTGTTGTATCACTGGGTGGTCGTGTTGTTGTATCACTGGGTGGTCGTGTTGTTGTATCACTGAGAGGTTGTGTTGTTGTATCACTGGGTAGTCGTGT
>NC_091340.1:29457572-29467572 GCF_038502225.1 Cherax quadricarinatus
CTCCTCATCTTCCACCATTCTTCTCTGTATTGGACTGAAGAAGCCACTAGCTGGCGAAATACTTCCACAATAACCATTCCCAAATGTTGTATAAGTGTTACATTCCGTAATTATGTCTATCACATTCTCATGCACGTTCACTGTCAGGGACTATCAGGTACTCTAGGGACAGGGGTTATGATACAGTTTAAATAGCTTTACTCTGCACCTCGTAGCCATCCTGTGGCCGGTGGTCAAAAGTTTACAGAGGTGCATAATGGGTCCAGGGAGTGAGCCTCGATGTTTTGATAGCTAAGTTACTGAGGTAATGATCTATTAGCATTCATTACCAGGAGAGAACAGTCTGGACAGGCAGCTAGTGAGGAGATGAAGTGTCTTTCACCTCCACTCCAACAAATACTGAATAGTTTGTCTTTCACCTCCACTCCAATAAATACTGGATAGTGTGTCTTTCACCTCCACTCCAATAAATACTGGATAGTGTGTCTTTCACCTCCACTCCAACAAACACTGGATAGTGTGTATTTCACCTCCACTCCAGCCAAACACTGGATAGTGTGTATTTCATCTCCACTCCAACAAACACTGGACAGTGGGTCTTTCACTTGGAAAATCCTGGAGGGACTGGTCCCAAATCTGCACACATAAATCACTTCATACATAAGCACAAGATTAATCAGACTGTGCAACCTACCCCCAGTGATAAGCAGGGGCGCCATGAATACATTAAGAGAAAACACAGTAAGTGTCTGGGGTCCAAGACTATACAACAGCCTCTCGCCATTCATAAGGAAAATTATCAATAGCCCCTGACTGCCTTCAAGAAGGAACTGGATGGATACCTAAAGTCAGTACCCGATCACCTGGGCTGTGGCTCGTACGTTGGATTGCGTGCGGCAAACAGTAACAGTCTGGTTGATCAGACCCAGAACAGTACATAATTGTCTTTTTCTACATCTTATTATCACTTCAACGAATATTATGTTAAGCAAGTTTTTTTCCACTGACTTAATCACACCATATTAAGGCACAAAGATCGTATTCAAGCCAGTGTTTAATTAATGATTTAGCAGGAAGATACAAGGAAGCATTAGGTAAGCTGCGTTGTCTTCCTGGTGCAACACTGGATGACCTTTTCAACACTGAACACTATCCTTCAAACACCATTGTCAAGGGTTCTTTCCACTGAACAATAATAATTACAACAACAACAATACTAAGAATAGCAGTAATAATATTATAATAATCTTTATTTCTGGAAGTACATGTACACTGTATACAGGCCTAGCTGATATATGTAATATACTACTATATAAAAAGCCCCTTGTTATGCAGAGCATTTCTGGCAAATTAGGTCAATTTTGTCCCTAGGATGCGACCCATACCGGTCCACTAACACTTAGGTACCTATTTTACTGCTAGGTGAACAGGGACAGCAGGTGTCTTACGTAAACACGTCCTACTGTCTCTACCCCTACCGGAGATCGAACCAAGGACATCAATCAGCCAGTATGTAAATAAAAAAAAAAAGTCGCAGAATATATACTGTGCATATATGTCGTTCTTCTACGTTCCGTCCGTATCAGCATACTTCTCCAGTCAGGAATCAGGCTGTTTCACTTCCAGCCAATTACAGCATGAGTTTTCCAGGATGGAAAGACCCAGCTACTCCCAGATACAAACGGGATTCACTGTGGTAGTTACTGACATGATGATACCGACGAACTATGGACGAAAACAGTTATCAACAGTTCAGGACATTAATGTTGTTTGTTCACAGGAAGATTACAGGTAGACTGCGGGAAGATTACAAGTAGATTGCAGGTAGATTTGAAGTAGACTGCACGGATCCTACAAGCTGATATTTGGGAGCCAGCGGTGTTTTGTTCGACAGGAAACAGCAGAGGCAAGACAGAATAAGTACGTACGTTCATGTTATAAGCTGAGGAGGAGGGAGAAAGAGAGGGATGGGGGGGAGGGAGATCGGATGCTGCAATCTCTATTTCCTTCAAGTCTTCAATCACTTCAAGAATTTATCCTCTTACTGGAAGATACCTCCACAGGGTCCAGTTAAGCTGCTTACGTCAACTTCATCCATATCTGAGCCAATTATACCAGCATCTCTCTCTCTCTCTCTCTCTCTCTCTCTCTCTCTCTCTCTCTCTCTCTCTCTCTCTCTCTCTCTCTCTCTCTCTCTCTCTCTCTCTGTCTCTGTCTGTCTGTCTGTCTGTCTGTCTCTCTCTCTCTCTCTCTCTCTCTCTCTCTCTCTCTCTCTCTCTCTCTCTCTCTCTCTCTCTCTCTCTCTCTCTCTCTCAACAGACAACAATAACCCCGGCATCATAATACAAATGCCTTACGTGTCTCAAAAGATTTATGGAGAATTTTTATATCCGCGGACCTCAATATTCAAGGAAAGTGACCTTTCTGCCATGTTAGTGACCTTTTTCCCGAAAAGCACAGGAAGTAAATAATGTAAGCTGAATGCTGTATATAGCAGAGTGGCAGGACTGGAGGCTGTATGACATGATAGATGTGGCCGGCTCTCAGAAATCTGATGAATTAGAGACCAGAAATACTTCGAGACCGTGATACGCTTTTCAGTCATGAACCTTCAGCGTGACATTTATATAACAAAAGAACTCTGGATTTTACTCATGATATAATGAACTGTTTTTTTCTCGTCCTCAGCTGAGAGGGAAATACTCGTCATTATATATTTGTTAACGATTTGTATGGCACTTTAAAAGACGTCTTATGTTGAATTAAAAGATGTAAATTATCATAATACAGCTACGCACGTTTTTATCAATGAGTGTTGAAGTAGGTAGGATGTGTTCAGTTATTTCACAGTATTGCTTACTGGATGAGCTAAGTGTTTGTTGACTGCCTGATGGCACAGACTCGTTCGGTTCCCGTTTATTTGGCTTGTTGCATGCTAAGTTTTTTTTTTTTTTTTTTTTTTTTTTTTTTTGAGGGGGAGCAAGATGATGGATGATTGTGCTGAAGCCTCTCTCATCCCAGTAGAGATGCTGGCCAGCCCTGGTGATGTGATAACGTTTTCTCATCCTACTAGAGATGCTGGCCAGCCCTGGTGATGTGATAACGTTCTCTCATCCCAGTAGAGATGCTGGCCAGCCCTGGTGATGTGATAACGTTTTCTCATCCTAGTAGAGATGCTGGCCAGCCCTGGTGATGTGATAACGTTCTCTCATCCCAGTAGAGATGCTGGCCAGCCCTGGTGATGTGATAACGTTTTCTCATCCAAGTAGAGATGCTGGCCAGCCCTGGTGATGTGAGAACGTTCTCTCATCCCAGTAGAGATGCTGGCCAGCCCTGGTGATGTGATAACGTTCTCTCATCCCAGTAGAGATGCTGGCCAGCCCTGGTGATGTGATAACGTTTTCTCATCCAAGTAGAGATGCTGGCCAGCCCTGGTGATGTGAGAACGTTCTCTCATCCCAGTAGAGATGCTGGCCAGCCCTGGTGATGTGAGAACGTTCTCTCATCCCAGTAGAGATGCTGGCCAGCCCTGGTGATGTGAGAACGTTCTCTCATCCCAGTAGAGATGCTGGCCAGCCCTGGTGATGTGATAACGTTCTCTCATCCCAGTAGAGATGCTGGCCAGCCCTGGTGATGTGATAACGTTTTCTCATCCAAGTAGAGATGCTGGCCAGCCCTGGTGATGTGAGAACGTTCTGTCATCCCAGTAGAGATGCTGGCCAGCCCTGGTGATGTGAGAACGTTCTCTCATCCCAGTAGAGATGCTGGCCAGCCCTGGTGATGTGCTGAAGCCTCTCTCATCCCAGTAGAGATGCTGGCCAGCCCTGGTGATGTGAGAACGTTTTCTCATCCTAGTAGAGATGCTGGCCAGCCCTGGTGATGTGATAACGTTTTCTCATCCTAGTAGAGATGCTGGCCAGACATTCTCTCATCCCTAGAGGTGATGTGAGAACGTTCTCTCATCCCAGTAGAGATGCTGGCCAGCCCTGGTGATGTGAGAACGTTCTCTCATCCCAGTAGAGATGCTGGCCAGCCCTGGTGATGTGAGAACGTTCTCTCATCCCAGTAGAGATGCTGGCCAGCCCTGGTGATGTGAAGACGTTCTCTCATCCCAGTAGAGATGCTGGCCAGCCCTGGTGATGTGAAGACGTTCTCTCATCCCAGTAGAGATGCTGACCAGCCCTGGTGATGTGAAGACATTCTCTCATCCCAGTAGAGATGCTGGCCAGCGCTGGTGATGTGAAGACGTTCTCTCATCCCAGTAGAGATGCTGGCCAGCCCTGGTGATGTGAAGACATTCTCTCATCCCAGTAGAGATGCTGGCCAGCCCTTGTGATGTGAGAACGTTCTCTCATCCCAGTAGAGATGCTGGCCAGCCCTGGTGATGTGATAACGTTCTCTCATCCCAGTAGAGATGCTGGCCAGCCCTGGTGATGTGATAACGTTTTCTCATCCAAGTAGAGATGCTGGCCAGCCCTGGTGATGTGAGAACGTTCTCTCATCCCAGTAGAGATGCTGGCCAGCCCTGGTGATGTGATAACGTTCTCTCATCCCATTAGAGATGCTGGCCAGCCCTGGTGATGTGAAGACGTTCTCTCATCCCAGTAGAGATGCTGGCCAGCCCTGGTTGTGAGAACGATGTAGAGATGCTGGCCAGCCCTGGTGACGTTCTCTCATCCCATTAGAGATGCTGGCCAGCCCTGGTGATGTGAAGACGTTCTCTCATCCCAGTAGAGATGCTGGCCAGCCCTGGTGATGTGAAGACGTTCTCTCATCCCAGTAGAGATGCTGGCCATCCCTGGTGATGTGAAGACATCCTCCTGCCACTCCTCTCTCCATAAGTGCTCTACTCTTTATTGCACTCATTGTCTGTAGAACTCAAGCTTGTGGGCGAGACGAGCAGCACGTCTCGAATATCTCGGGGAAATGTGGTGCACAGAGACTCATTTAGGTAAAGGAAGATTTTTCCCGGATTTGAAAGTCATGGAACTTATGACATTTAGTTATGATCCTGAGTAATAGTCATGACCTTTTATCGCTGGTGAGAACACTGAGGCAGCGGATCAGCTTGTGGAAGCTGATGAGCCAACATTGAGCCAAATCTTATTGTTATCGTGGACACTGTCATGTCCACTGATTGTCGGATTTGGTGTCACTTTTGTCCTGCTCTGTTGCTGCATTAATTTGCAGTGATTCACCATGTATACTTGGGTAATATGTCACCATTTATACTTCAGTAGTGAATCTTAGTGTATGCTTTAGTAATGACACCTGCGTGGTAATAAAAAAACATTAGTGTACCATATTAGGATTCATTTCTTCGTTGCTTATATGAATGATGTTCGTAATATCTCTGCAATAAACACTTGTTGTGTTTATTGCAGAAATATAAGTGAAACCCGTACATGTAACACTGTGTTGTGCACAACACTGTTTTTACCATTAGAACACAAGTTTTCATACTTTTACTGTTGCAGTTCCACTTTTCCACTTTGCTTTTACGTACACTGACAGGTGGTCACCATGATCATTCCTCATCTGTAAATGCTTAAACATTTCCTTCAACAATTCCTTTATCTCACTTGCAACCTCACTACCTGACTTCTAAATAACCTCGTAGGTTAAAATAAAGTAACTTTGAAGAAGAGATTGCACCACACTAACCCACAACCTCACAAACAGCTGCTTAACATTGGAGAGAGTCCAGGGAGCTTTGTCCCCTGAGGCAGGATCTCTGACACGGCCTCCTGGCTGGAGGCCAAATCAATTTTATTTTTTTTATAGTTCGCATCTCGGCTGATCAGGAGCAATTTGTAGTAATTTATCTATTTCTATCTTGGAAAGAAGTGTGTTGCTATGTGTCAGTATTTAGAGTTGAAGGTGATAAGTCAGAGGCAATATGCACTGGGTATGGTATAATTTTTTTTAGCCAGACTGGGTTGGATAAGCGACAATTATTTTAAGACTAGATGTTGCGGTGAGTTGACTAGCTTGTGATTTAATCCACTGAGTGTAGAAGTTGACTAGTGTAACATATACAGGAACTGATCTACAAGCACTCACATAATGACTTGTATAACAAGACTATTAGACTTTTTTTTTTTGAATACTGGTGTTACCGTAAAAAATCGTAAGATCTTCAACACGGTTACTTCCAATCAACAGGAGGGGTTAGAACTCGCGATCAGAGAGTCTCTGATCGCGGGTTCGATCCCCGCCCGTGGTACACTTTGCAATCGTGTCATTGCGATTTCGTGAGTCAGTAATAATGTCTTGTTACTGCCAGGTTAATTACACTAAAGAATTAGACTTCAACTGAAGAATTAGATTTAGACACTTGTGCAACATTTAGGTATAATTATCGTGGAAATATTCCCTCTATATAGATTTCAAAATGCTCCACAAGTGTCTAAATCTTCAATTTGTCGCTTTTCAAAATCATTTGCATCACATTAGACACTGACCCCAACACTGAATACTTACCTGTTTGTGGTTGCAAGGGTCGATTCGCAGCTCCTGGTCCCGCTTCTTCGCTGGTCTCCCCTAGGTCCACTCCCTGCTCTAAGAGTCTTGTCATACCTTTTCTTGATGCTATGTATGGATCCTGCCTCCACTACCTCACTCTCCAGATTGTTCTACTTCCTGACAATTCTAGTGTGTGTGTGCTCACATAATTGCAGTTGCAGGGGTCGAGACTCAGCTCCTAGCCCCTCCTCTTCACTGATCGCTACTGGGTCCTCCCTCTCCCTGCTCCATGAGCTTTATTTTACCTCGTCTTAAAACTATGTATGGTTCCTGCCTCCACTACATCGTTTGCTAGACTGTTCCACTCCCTAACGGCTCTGTGGCTGAAGAAATACTTCCTAACATCCCTTTGACTCATCTGAGTCTTCAACTTCCAATTGTAGCCCCTTGTTTCTGTGTCCCATCTCTGGAACATCCTGTCTGTCCTCCTTATCTATTCCACGCAGTATTTGGCATGTCGTTATCATGTCTCCCTTGACCCTTCTGTCCTCCAATGTCATCAGGCCTATTTCCCTTAACCTTTTTTCATAGGACATTCCCCTTAGCTCTGGAACTAGCCTTGTTGCAAACCTTTGCACTTTCTCTAATTTCTTGACGTGTTTGACCAGGTGTGAGTTCCAAACTGGTGCTGCGTACTCCAGTATGGGCCTGACGTACACAGTCTATAAAGTCTTGAACGATTCCTTACTGAGGTACCGGAACGCTATTCTCAGGTTTGCCAAGCGCCCATATGCTGCTGCAGTTATCTGGTTAATGTGTGCTTCTGGCGATGTACACGGTATTATACTCACTCCTAGGTCTTTCTCCTTGAGTGAGGTTTACAACCTTTGGCCACCTAGCCTATACTCTGCCTGCAGTCTTCTTTGCCCTCCTCCGATCTTCATGACTTTGCATTTGGCGGGGTTAAATTCTAGGAGCCAGTTTCTGGACCACACATCCAGCCTGTCCAGGTCTCCTTGTAGACCTGTCTGGTCCTCATCTGATTTAATTTTCCTCTTGAACTTCACATCATCTGCAAACAGTGACACTTCTGAGTCTATCCCTTCCGTCATGTGTGTGTGTGTGTGTGTGTGTGTGTGTGTGTGTGTGTGTGTGTTTGTGTGTGTGTGTGTACTCACCTAGTTGTACTCACATAGGTGAGGTTGCGGGGGTCGAGTCCGAGCTCCTGGCCCCTGGCCCTCTCTTCACTGATCGCTACTAGGTCACTCTCCTGAGCCGTGAGCTTTATCATACCTCTGCTTAAAGCTATGTATGGATCCTGCCTCCACTACATCGCTTCCCAAACTATTCCACTTACTGACTACTCTGTGGCTGAAGAAATACTTCCTAACATCCCTGTGATTCATCTGTGTCTTCAGCTTCCAACTGTGTGTGTGTGTGTGTGTGTGTACTCACCTATTTGTACTCACCTATTTGTGGTTGCAGGGGTCGAGTCATAGCTCCTGGCCCCGCCTCTTCACTGATTGCTACTAGGTCCTCTCTCTCCCTGCCCCATGACCTTTATCATACCTCTCCTGAAAACTATGTATGGTTCCCGCCTCCACTACTTCACTTTCTAGGCTATTCCACGGCTTGACTACTCTATGACTGAAGAAATACTTCCTAACATCCCTTCGATTCATCTGAGTCTTCAACTTCCAATTGTGACCTCTTGTGTCTGTGTCCCATCTCTGGAACATCCTGTCTTTGTCCACCTTGTCTATTCCGCGCAGTATTTTATATGTCGTTATCATGTCTCCCCTGACCCTCCTGGCCTCCAGTGTCGTCAGGCCGATTTCCCTCAACCTTTCTTCGTAGGACAATCCCCGTAGCTCTGGGACTAGTCTTGTTGCAAACCTTTGCACTTTCTCTAATTTCTTGACGTGCTTGACTAGGTGTGGATTCCAAACTGGTGCTGCATACTCCAGTATGGGCCTGACGTAAATGGTATACAGAGTCTTAAACGAATCCTTACTGAGGTATCGGAACGCTATCCGTAGGTTTGCCAGGCGCCCGTATGCTGCAGCAGTTATCTGATTGATGTGCGCCTCAGGAGATATGCTCGGTGTTATACTCACCCCCAGATCTTTTTCCTTGAGTGAGGTTTGCAGTCTTTGGCCATCTAAACTATATTGTGTCTGCGGTCTTCTTTGCCCTTCCCCAATCTTCATGACTTTGCATTTGGCAGGGTTAAATTCAAGGAGCCAGTTGCTGGACCAGGCTTGTAGCCTGTCCAGTCTCTTTGTAGTCCTGCCTGATCCTCAACCGATTCGATTCTTCTCATTAACTTCACATCATCTGCAAAAAAGGACACTTCTGAGTCTATCCCTTCCGTTATGTCGTTCACGTATACCAAGAACAGCACAGGTCCTAGGACTGACCCCTGTGGAACCCCGCTTGTCACAGGCGCCCACTCTGACACCTCGTCGCGTACCATGACTCGTTGTTGCCTCCCTGTCAGATATTCTCTGATCCATTGCAGTGCCTTTCCTGTTATGTGTGCCTGATCCTCTAGCTTTTGCAGTAACCTCTTGTGAGGAACTGTGTCGAAAGCCTTCTTGCAGTCCAAAAATACGCAGTCGATCCACCCCTCTCTCTCTTGTCTTACTTCTGTCACCTTGTCATAAAACTCTAGTAGGTTTGTGACACAGGATTTTCCTTCCCTGAAACCGTGCTGGTTGTCAATTATACACTTGTTTCTTTCCAGGTGCCCCACCACTCTCCTCCTGATGATCTTCTCCATGACCTTGCACACTATACACGTTAGTGATACAGGTCTGTAGTTTAGTGCCTCATGTCTGTCTCCCTTTTTAAAAATTGGGACTACATTTGCCATTTTCCATACCTCAGGGAGTTGCCCAGTTTCAAATGATGTGTTGAAGATCTTTGTTAATGGCTCACACAATATCTCTGCTCCCTCTTTAAGGACCCATGGAGAGATGTTGTCTGGTCCCACCGCCTTTGAGGTGTCAAGTTCGCATAGCAGCTTCTTCACCTCCTCCTTGGTTATATGTACCTCATCCAGCACTTGCTGGTGTGCCCCCCCTGTTCTGATTTCCTGGAGTCCTACTGGTTTCCACTGTAAATACCTCTTTAAATCTTGTGTTGAGCTCCTGACATACCTCTCGGTCGTTTCTTGTGAATTCCCCATCACCCTTCCTCAGTCTGATTACCTGGTCCTTGACTGTTGTTTTCCTCCTGATGTGGCTGTACAACAGCTTCGGGTCAGTCTTTACTTTTGATGCTATGTCATTTTCATATTGTCTCTGAGCCTCCCTTCTTATCTGTGCATATTCGTTTCTGGCTCTTCGGCTGATTTCTTAATTTTCCTGAGTTCTCTGTCTTCTGTACCTTTTCCATTCTCTAGTACACCTAGTTTTTGCCTCCCTACACCTTTGGGTGAACCAAGGACTCGTTCTGTTCTTCCCATTATTTCTGTTTCCCTTGGGAACAAACCTCTCCTCTGCCTCCTTGCATTTTGTTGCTACATAGTCCA
>NC_091340.1:29472572-29502572 GCF_038502225.1 Cherax quadricarinatus
AAGTTTTGAGGTGGTCAGTCCCTCAGTCTGGAGAAGAGCATTGTTCCAAAGTTTGAAACAATATGGAGTTGAAGTGACAGGATGGAGCCTTATATAGCGCCAGGAGGTGAGACGTAGGTCACTAGTAGAACGCAGATGTGATGAATGGTTATGAAAACCGACAAGTTGAAGAATTGAGACACTTATGCAACACATGGGAATCTTTATTGAAGAAACGTTTCGCCACACAGTGGCTTCATCAGTCCAATACAAAGTAGAAGTGGGTAAGGAGAGTAGAAGTTTCAGGTAATCAGTCCCTCAACCTGGAATCGATGTGTTCAGTCCATCACTCTTGTAGTAAGTGCAGCATAGGGCCAGAGAGGTGGCTTATATACTGCGGTGAGATGAGTTGAAGCAGGAGGAGGCGGGATCACAGTGGGACCTGCCACTGTGATCACATTTGTCAGACACTGCAACATCTTTTTGTTATCCTCATAACCTTACTCTTTCCTATATTCACTTTTAATTTTCTTCTTTTACATACCCTACCAAATTCATCCACCATCCTCCGCAACTTCTCTTCAGAATCTCCCAAAAGCACAGTGTCATCAGCAAAGAGTAACTGTGACAACTCGCACTTTGTGTTTGATTCTTTATCTTTTAATTCCACACCTTTTGCCAAGACCCTCGCATTCACTTGTCCTACAGCTCCGTCTATAAATATAGTGAACCATTGTGACATCACTGGGAAATAATCTCCCTCTCTCCTACTACCCTCGTAGAAACTCTTCACTGCTTTCAGTAACCTACCTCTTGTACCATACACCTGCAACATCCGACACATTGCCCCCCTATCCACCCTGTCATACACCTTTTGCAAATCCATAAATGCTCAAAAACCTCTTTAGCCTTATCTAAATACTGTTCACCTATATGTTTCACTGTAAACACTTGATCTACACACCACCTACCTTTCTTGAAGCCTCCTTGTTCTTCTGCTGTCCTGCTCTCCGTCTTACTGTTAATTCTTTCAATAATAACTCTACCATACACTTTACCAGGTATACTCAACAGACTTATTCCCCTATAATTTTGGGACTCTCTTTTATCCCCCTTTGCCTTTATACAAAGGAACTACGCATGCTCTCTGCCAATCCCTAGGTACCTTACCCTCTTCCATACATTTATTAAATAATTGCACGAACCTCTCCAAAACTATATCCCCACCTGCTTTTAACATTTCTATCTTTATCCCATCAATCCCGGCTGCCTTACCCCCTTTCATTCTACCCATTGCCTCACGAACTTCCTCCACACTCACAACTGGCTCTTCCTCACTCCTACAAGATGTTGTTCCTCCTTTCCCTCTACACGAAATCACAGCTTCCCTATCTTCATCAACATTTAACAATTCCTCAAAACATTCCCCCCATCTTCCCGATACCTCTAACTCTCCATTTAAGAATTTTCCTCTCCTATTTTTAACTGTAAAATCCATTTATTCTCCAGGCTTCCTCAACTTGTTTATCTCACTTCCAGAAATTATATAAATATATATATATATATATTCCCAAAAGTCAACAGAGTTAAATCGGAGGCTGCCATAGTGAAGAGCTCTGTTCCACAAGGCACAGTACTCGCCCCATCTTATTCCTTATATATATATATATATATATATATATATATACCACAGCACCGTATCATCCTTTGCGGATGATACTAGGATCTGCATGAGGCTGTCATCTGCTGAGGACGCGGTTAACCTCCAAGAAGATATAAACAAAGTTTTCCAGTGGGCAACGGTAAACAATATGATGTTCAATGAGGACAAATTCCAACTACTCCGTTATGGAAAACTGGAGGAGATAATAACTAGAACAGAGTATACTACTGACTCCGGCCATACAATAGAGCGGAAAAATAATGTAAGGGACCTGGGAGTAGTAATGTCTGAGGATCTCACTTTCAAGGATCACAACAGTGCCACGATCGCACGTGCAAAGAAAATGATAGGATGGATAATGAGAACTTTCAAAACGAGAGATGCCAAGCCCATGATGATCCTTTTCAAATCACTATATATATATATATATATATATATATATATATATATATATATATATATATATATATATATATATATATATATATATATATATATATATATATATATATATATATACAAGGTCATAAACTATTCCACACTGATAGGGTCAACAGGAAGGGTGGTGGGGTGGCGATGTATGTCAGAGAAAATTTAAAATGTTGTCTTAGACATGCTAGAAGATTAGAAACATCGAACACAGAATCTGTTTGGCTACAGTTTCTCGAGGGTCGTGACAAATTAATTTTGGGTGTGATTTATAGGCCCCCAAACCTTGATAGGGAGTGCAGTAAACTGTTATGGGACGAAATTCGTAAGGCATCTAGATATGGAAATGTTGTGATAATGGGAGATTTTAACTTTAGAGAAATTGATTGGAACAATATGACAGGAAATCTTGTGTCTAGTGACTTTCTTGATACGGTTCAGGATTGCTTTTTAGAACAGGTTGTGACAGAACCAACTAGAGGAAACAATCTGCTTGACTTGGTTCTTGCCAACAAAGAGTCGAGTCACTAATTAATAATCTTGAGGTTAATGATGAGCTTGGGGAAAGTGATCACAAATCACTTAGTTTCAATATATCATGGAATTACCCAGATAACTGCAATCAAATCTCTAACCCAGATTTTAACTTGGCCGACTTCATGAGACTGAAAAATTACCTGGGTGGGCTAAATTGGGATGTCTTGACTATGAGTCAGGTAGGTGATCTTGGTTGCCAATATGACGTTTTTCAGAGCATAGTTCTAGCTGCCCAGACAACTTTTGTTCCGAGTAGGGAAATTACACCTAACAAAAATTATCCCAAATGGATGAACAATAGATTAAAACATCTTATTGGTCAAAAGAGAGGCATATATAGGCGTATCAAAAGAGGGGATGGGCAGTTAAGAAATCAATATATTCAATTAAAGAGAGAAATAAAGAAAGGAATAAGAAAATCAAAGAGGGATTATGAGGCTAAGGTCGCAAGGGATTCAAAGACTAATCCAAAAGGGTTCTTTCAGGTATACAGAAGTAAGATTAGGGACAAGATAGGCCCACTTAAGAGTAACTCTCGTAGATCACTGACAGTGATAAGAATGTGTGAAATTCTCAGTATCTACTTCCTCTCAGTTTTCACCCAGGAAAATACTAGCGATATTCCTGAAATAATAGAATATGTAGAACAGGATGATAAACTATGTACGATTGCGGTAACTAGTGACATGGTCCTCAGACAAATAGAGAAATTAAAACCTAACAGATCCCCATGTCCTGATGAACTGTTTGCAAGGGTGTTAAAGGAATGTAAAGAGGAACTTAACATACCTTTGGCTAATCTTTTTAACATATCACTACAAACTGGCATAGTGCCTGGTAAGTGGAAAATGGCAAATGTATTACCTATTTACAAGGCAGGTGACAGGCCATTGGCCTCGAACTATAGACCAATAAGCCTTACCTCCATAGTGGGAAAATTTATGGAATCAATAATTGCCGAAGCAATTCGTAGCCATCTTGACAGGCACAGATTGATTAATGAATCTCAACACGGTTTTACAAAGGGGCGTTCCTGTCTTACGAATTTACTAAATTTTTTCACTAAGGTGTTTGAGGAGGTAGATCATGGTAATGAATATGATATTGTGTATATCGACCTCAGTAAGGCTTTCGATAGAGTTCCACACCAGAGGCGATTGAGGAAACTTAAGGCACACGGAATAGGAGGAGAAATATTTTCCTGGGTAGAGGCATGACTGACAAATAGGCAGCAGAGAGTTTGCATAAATGGGGAGACATCAGAATGGGGGCACGTCACAAGCGGTGTTCCTCATGGGTCAGTGTCGGGCCCGTTGTTGTTCACAATTTACATAAACGACATAGATGAGGGAATAAATAGCGACATAAGCAAATTTGCTGATGACACCAAAATAGGCCTTCCAATTCATTCTAAAGAGGACACTAGAGCACTCCAGGATGATTTTAATAGACTGATGCAATGGTCGGAGAAGTGGCAGATGCAGTTTAATATTGACAAATGCAAAGTTCTAAATGTTGGACAGGTAAATAACCATGCCACATATAAACTAAATAATGTAGATCTTAAATACTACTGATTGCGAAAATGATTTAGGAGTTCTGGTTACCAGAAATTTAAAACCAAGATAACAGTGCATTAGTGTTCGCAATAAAGCTAACAGAATTCTTGGCTTCATATCTAGAAGTATAAATAATAGAAGTCCTCAGGTTGTTCTTCAACTCTATATATCCTTGGTTAGGCCTCATTTAGACTATGCTGCTTAGTTCTGGTCACCGTATTACAGAATGGATATAAATGCTCTGGAAAACGTACAGAGGAGGATGGCAAAGTTGATCCCATGTATCAGAAATCTTCCCAATGAGGATAGACTGAGGGCCCTGAATCTGCACTCTCTCGAAAGGCGTAGAATTAGGGGGGATATGATCGAGGTGTATAAATGGAAAACAGGAAAATTTCCAGCCAAGACAGGGCTCACAGCAATAGTTTCAAGTTGGAAAAATTCAGATTCAGGAAGGATATAGGAAAGCACTGGTTTGGTAATAGAGTTGTGGATGAGTGGAACAAACTCCCGAGTACAGTTATTCAGGCTAAAACGTTGTGTAGTTTTAAAAATAGGTTAGATAAATACATGAGTGGGTGTGGGTGGGTGTGAGTTGGACCTGACTAGCTTGTGCTGCTGGGTCTGGTGCAGTATTCCTTCCTTGAGTGGAGGTGGCCAGACTGGGTGGGTCATTGGGCTTATCCGGGGGGGAGTCATTGGGCTTATCCGGGGGGGGACATGGACCTGCTCCACATGGGTCAGTAGGCCTGTTGCAGTATTCCTTCTTTCTTATGTTCTTTATATATATATATATATATATATATATATATATATATATATATATATATATATATATATATATATATATATATATATATATATATATATATATATATATATATATATATATATATATGCATGCAAGGAATTCGCGAGAGCATGCGAAATATACACAAACACTGATCTCTGGCTGAAGGAGACTCGAACCTACGAACCTTAGGACAAGGTACGCAGTGCTTTACCAATCTACCCACACTGGACAATACCTTGGCGTGTAGCTTGCGCTACACGTTTGATCCAAGGCAGCCAGCTTTCAGGGAGTAGGCTTACAGCTTTTCATCTCATCCCCTGCATGCATCAGCCTTACTAGAGATTTGAACTAGAGATTTGTTCAAATCTCTAGTAAGGCTGATGCATGCAGGAGATGAGATGAAAAGTTGTAAGCCTTCTCCCTGAAAGCTGGCTGCCTTGGATCAAACGTGTAGCGCAAGCTGCACGCCAAGGTATTGTCCAGTGTGGGTAGATTGGTAAAGCACTGCGTACCTTGTCCTAAGGTTCGTAGGTTCGAGTCTCCTTCAGCCAGAGATCAGTGTATATATATATATATATATATATACATATATATATATACATACATACATATACAAAGTATATAACATTCTCAAACTCGTTCAGCCTCTCTCCTCACTCCTTGAATATTTGATTCTGGTTTATCTGCTCACTTCCGTTCTCGTCTGTATTTCGCCTTTTTTTGTCCCACGTTCTTATTCATTCTATTTCTCTTTCACTCTCTGGTTGCAGGAAAGGCTTCTCTGTATAAAAGACTCTTCTGCCTCCCGGTACTTTCCAGCTAGTACTACTCCATTGTTTCATTCTCTGACTTCCCTTTGAATTCCTTTTCCCGCTGTAAAGTGTGTGTGTGTGTGTGTGTGTGTGTGTGTGTGTGTGTTATGATGCCTATGTTGGTGTGAGACCTGCCAATGGGTAATCCTTGTGTATTACTGTATGAATGGCACAAGTAGCTCTGGGCCGCTGTGAATACTGTTGTCAAATATACTTACAAGATCATGGTTTTATACCGTCTGCTCCGAATACATAGCAAATACCTCGCAATAAATGAGCTGGAGTGCAACGAGGACCCGATGCTGCTGCACTCTGCACACGCAACGTACTCTCTATTGATTCCCGGCCTTCAGAGTTCTGCGGTACCTCTTCCAGTGGCTCATCCCTTACAACACTATGAGAGTGATGTTTCCTGACGACCCTGTGCCACGACTCTGTTTCTCCTGCCCTCCTGGAACCTAGTATGTGTAATATGGAAAACTTAGGTTACCACTAAATTCTGTTTTCAGTTGATGTGTTCATCAGGTCAGCAACTTGATAAACACATCCAAGAATGGGCCCAGGAGCTGTAGTTTCAATTGATGTGTTTAATGTGTTTATGACCTCAGCAAACTGATAAACACATCCATGAACTGGCAATGGAGTTGTAGTTTAACTCTTGCATGTTTAATTAGGTACATATATATCCTGGTACACACACACGCCTTCTGGTCAACAGTAATGTATATGTAGAAGGCTGTTTTCTGCAGCTCTTCATTGTGTTGCTCTTTACTGTTCCCACATATAACCTCCTCATTCTTCCCCTCTCTCACTCCCCTCGTGCTGTGCCCTTTCCCTTTTATCCTATTATGGTTCAGCAACCCCTTCAACCCCCCTAATCCAGCACTGGGTGGGCGGAACAGTGGCTCCCTTCCCCTCCTCCTCCTTCTCCCTTCTTCCCCCTACCTCTCCCTGCTTCCCCTCCCTCTCCCTGCTTCCCCTCCCTCCCCCTGATTCCCCTCAGTCGTGTCTGCTGCCCAATGAACCTAATTGAATGACGATTTGAAAGCGTTATTTTTGCTCTTTTAAAGTCTCTCTCCAGATCACTTACCATTTTCAAAACTTCTCGTAAGAGGTGAGATTGGCGCCTGGGATGTGACATCTTGATCTACCATATATCAGAATACACAAAGTACGGTATCTTTCTCTTCTCTTCTTTTAAGTCTGTGTGATGGGTGGGGGAGGTGGCACCATGTGAAAAAAACTGTGAAAAAAAACGACAGCTGTCTTTCAGCTCAGGACATTTATTAAAGGAAACGTTTCGCCAAAGTAGCTTCATCAGTAGTGCTGATGAAGTCACTCGTGGCGAAATGTTTTCTTAAATAAATCTCCTGAACTGTACACAAGTGACCTTTTCGACAGTAAGTGGATATCACCGTGACATTTAAAATCAGTGGCTTTTCTCCACTATGTTGAGTGGAAGAGGTGTGAAAATGGCTCAAATAATAATAATAATAATAATAATAATAATAATAACAATAATAATAATAATAATAATAATAATAATAATAATAATAATAATAATAATAATAATAATAACAATAATAATAATAATAATAATAATAATAATAATAATAATAATAATAATAATAATAATAATAATAATAATAATAATAATAATAATAATAATAATAACAACAATAATAATAATAATAATAATAATAATAATAATAATAATAATAATAATAATAATAATAATAATCTTTATTTCTGCAAGTACGTGATGCAACTTATGCAGACCATAGTTCACATCAGTGAAATACTATGTAGAATTCTCCTGGTTATACCGAGCATTTCTGTCAACTTGGGTTAATTTTGTCCCCAGGATGCGACCTACACCAGTCGACTAACATCCAGGTACATACTTACTACTAAGTGAACAAGAACATCACATATCTTCAGGAAACACGCCTAATGTGTCCACCCGTACCGAAGATCGAACCACGGATGTTCAGTGTGTGAACTAAGTGCGCTACCAACCTACCTACAACATACCATCACTTGTGACTTACTCTCAGGTGTACATTTGGAACAAGAACTGGCAAATGAGTCAAAAAACACACAGACCAGTGCGTTAACCACTGGACCAGTTGGTTCTAATAAGATTCATCTAATTAGGGAGGTTAGCATGGGCCACGCACAGTGACTATAAAGGCAAGTTTTTACAGACGAATCCCACATCAGCGTGGCTGTGTCGAGCTCTAACAAGCCACAGCCTGAAGACGGTCTCGCTCTGGAAGCCAGATGGTGCACAACAGGGATGGCAATAGTGATATCTCAGTCAGGGAGCCAGAATAATTACTAACATATTTGTGTTTGTGAAATGGTTTAAAAAAAGGACAAGTTGGTAAATGAGACACTTGTGTAACATTTGGGTATCTTAATTCTGGAAACGTTTCACAAGCCAGTGGCTTCTTCAGTCCAAAACAGAGGTGAATGGTAGAAGATGAGAAGATATTTAGAGGTAATCAGTCCCTCAGCCTGGTATTCACTCCTTCAATCTTGACGTAATCGTTGTGTTCAGTATGCAGATAGATAAACGAGTAGATAGACTACAATATATAGATTAGTAAGTAGACAAGAGGGCGGGCTGGAATGTGGATGAGTGCGGGGGGCAGGGTGGGCTACTGTGGATATTAAATTGTGTATGTGGGTGGGTAGGATGTGTTTAGGCGGGTTTGGTCGTTCATGCGGGTGGTTGGACAGGTATGTTGGTGGGTTAATTTGGTAAATTAATATGAGGAAAACATTCGCTCATACTTTTAAATTCCAGCAGGAATGACTATGGTGTAGGTCTGTCACCAGCCCTGGAAGCTGCCCTTCTGCCAGGTAAACAAACCATACCACGGGGGGATTAGAACCCACGATAAGAGAGTCTTAAAACTCCAAACCTGGCCTGGTAGGGCTAGGTTGTTTAGGTCGCTTGACTCCTTCGTTTCCCGAGTGTTTGTATTAGAGATGTATCGGATGTGAAAATTGAGATATCCGCGGATGCGGATGTGTATGAGGATGTGTGACTTACTTTGTGGATGTGGATGTAGAAAATTGTGCGGATGTTCCGCGGATTCGGATGAGAATGCATATGGGGATATCTGTTTACAGTAAAATGAGGATGCAGATGCGGATGTGGATGTAAGAAATTGTGCGGATGTTCCGCGGATGCGGATGCGGATGCGGATATCCGATACATCACTAGTTTGTGTCCGAACTCTGTGTTACTGAGTCCTAATTGGTGATTGTACTTCTGCTACTGCCTTGGATCAAGACCCTCTTCACCATGGCATTCTTTATTACTGTCGAGTAGCTTTTGTTATTTTTTTTTATTTTTGTTTGCACGAGTCAGGATTATCTTTCAAAATTGTATTTTCTTTCTTCATATTGTAATTAAAAATTAAGATTTTACATTTTATTATCTTGACTCCATTTGATACTAGTAAGAATTTTTTATTAATATTTATCTTTCGAATAATTTCCTCGAAGTCAGTCAAGGTCTTGCCAAAATTGTTCAGTTAATTGGGGAAGTTGATGTATGAGGCATTGAATTGTGGACTGGCTAAGCTGGACAGAATTCGTACAGTGTGGTGGACTTCAAAGGACCACACTGGTTCACTGGAGAACTAGTCACCCATGCTCTCAGGCATGGTAGATGCCCATTATCAGTGTTTGGAATAACTTGCCTTAAAATAAGTGATATCCTGTGTTGAATATTGTACAGATGGTCTTCGCTAACTACTGTGCTGACATCCTGCACTGATATCTCGGCTCATTTCACGAGCTGACTATCGTGCTGATTTCCAGCAATGTCTACCGTGATGGCATCCTGCAATGTTTACTGTGCTGATATTCAGCATTGTCTACTGTGCTGGCATCGTACAATGTCTATTGAGCTGACAGCCTCCAATATCTACTATGCTGACATCCTGCGCAAATTACAGTGCCGGCATCTAGCACTGACAATTGTGCTGATAGAAGGGCGAAGTTGTATCATTCGTCTATCCTGCATTCGAAACATGATCGCTGGAATTTCAAAACACAACAGAACTACGTCCTGTCTAGACATGTATATGAGCATTTCTAACACAGTGGATTCCCTGTTAAGCTTAGATACGTTGACTCTCTGGTACCACCTACAGGAAATAGTCAAAAAATTCGTAATCATCAGCAGATTAAGTATGATAATTTGGGTATTTTAGCTAAAACAAAATTGAGGATATCAGAAAATGCTTCCAACTGCTCCAAAGCATCGAAATGTGCAATAATAATATTGATTTTTTTTCATGGAAGGTATCAGATCACTGTTTGATACATTCCATCAAACCTGTGTTTACATTCACCTGATCATCGAGTAGCAACGTAAAAGGTAACTGCCAGAACGTAGAGTAACGCAGATCTTGAGAGACTTTCAGTAATAACCCACATGAAGAGAGAAACACAGGAAGTTGATTGATCTGTATATTTCGACCCACTTTTGAGATACTCTTCAACAGGAAGAGGATCGAAGAATTAGACATATGTGCAACACCTGGGTATCCTTATTTGAAGACGTTTCGGCCAACCAGTGATTTTATCAATATTATACAAGGACATAATGTGAAGAATGTAGAATTATTTACAAAAGATTAGGAAATCAGTCCCTCAATCTTGTATATACGTCTACAATCTTCACATGTTGATAAAGCCACTGGAGGGCGAAACGTCTACAAATAAAGATACCCAGATGTTGCAAATGTGTCTAATTCTTCGACCCTCTTCCGGCTGAAGAGGATCCCAGAAAGGGGTCGAAATATGCAGATCAATCAACTTCCTGTGTTTCTCTCTTCATGTAGGTTATTACTGAGAGTCTTTCAGGATATTTTTTGTTACTTTACGTTCTCGCAGTTACCTTTTACGTTGTTGTTGTTCGATGATCAGGTGAATGTAAACAGAGGAACACAGTATCTCTCTGTTTACATCCATTTCCTGTGTTTCTGTCTCCACGTGAGTTATTATTGAACACTGACAGGTGTTCAATGCGCTTGAGTTATTCATCTTGAAAGCAGAATGATGGATAAAGAGTAATTCTATGTCAACCAATGACTCCTTGATCTATGGTGCTGTAAGATTTCAAAGAAATTCCAAATACGAAGCTCTTTTTTAAGAAAAACTTTGAGAGCAGAGAGCCGTCAGCTGGGAGCATCTATCAGGGATACATGGTACACGTCAACAAGGACACATGGTACACGTCAGCATGAACACATAGCACACTTCAGCATGGACACATGGTACACGTCAACACTGACACATGGTACATGTCAACACTGACACATGGTACACGTCAGCAAGGACACATGGTACACGTCAGCAAGGACACATGGTACACCAGCTTCATTCGTGAAAAATATTTTGTGAAAGTCAGATGCACAAAAAGTCTCTTGATTTCTCAGTACAAACTAAGAAATTATCAGAAAATTTTTCAGTAAACAAACCAGGGAACGGGTGGGGTTTGACCCCATGGCGAGTGACTCCTAAAACTCAGAGGCCAGTGCGTTAACCACTAGACTCTAATAACAATTATCTAAGTAATTCACTTGTCAGATATGCATCAACACAAAGGTAATCAAGGCGTGATAGAGGAGCGTCCCTCAACAAAAATAAGCCGGAATTAAGAGGAATTAAACCATACCACGGGCGGGATTTGAACCCGCGGTCGGAGACTCTCTGACAGCGGGTTCAAATCCCACCCGTGGTATGGTTTGTTTGCAATCGTGTCATTAGAATTTCGTGAGTCATGTTAAGAGGATTTAAGCTCAGCGTATGGAATATTCAACTTCCCTGACTGAACCTGCCGTGAATCAGGTGTGATCGACTGTTTGGCCGCGGGATAGTGACCTCCAACTATCAGCAGACACTATTGACACAGCGTCATGGTGTAGCTTGACCGTAGCCTTGATGAGGCAGCCACAGAGTTTAATCTATTATTGTGAGTACACAACCCGCACGTAGGAGATTGCAACTTAGGCTGATTCAGTCCGATTTGGACCACTGACTAGTCGTGACCAGTCAGTGGTCCTAACCGAACCGAGACATCGTCTTAAGCTTCTATCTCCTATGTAAGAGTTAGTATTTGTGTGTTGTACCAGTCACGGTATTGCGCCTTACCATATATTATTATTGTGAGTATGAAGGTACCTGGTACTAGTGATTCCGTTACCCACGAGGATCCTCAACACCAGCCGAAACATTCTGAATTTAAAAGCAATTTAGGTGGAATTACAGGTAAAGAGGCATCGTAAAGATGCTGGCGTCTTAAAACATTATACCGCCGCCTCTTGCCTTCTCAGTCGTTAAAAAAATATTACGACGAAACTGTATCGTTGGGAATGATGAAGCAGACTAAAAACCCGCTAGGATTTTGCTTACTTTTTTTTGTTGTTTACTGTACTGAGTGCAAAATAATCACTAAGAGAGTTTAATGATAAGCTCTAGGTCTTTCCTGTTGCAGTCAACACAACATCAGGAGTTTGCAATGCTATAGAAATAGGGGAGCGTCTCTCTTTCTCTCTCTCTCTCTCTCTCTCTCTCTCTCTCTCTCTCTCTCTCTCTCTCTCTCTCTCTCTCTCTCTCTCTCTCTCTCTCTCTCTCTCTCTCTCTCTCTCTCTCTGCAGAGAGACCCCTCAAGGGAGGTTCCTTGATGCTGGTGATGGGGGCTCTTGATCTAGGGAATTGGATCTGTGCTCCAGTTCCCAGAATTAAGCCTGAATGCCATCTCCCCACCACAGGTGCTACATAATCCCTACGGGATTAGCGCTCCTCCATGATAATAATAATCTGAAGAGAGCCGTTCCCGTGAACGGCTCTCTCTACATTATTATCATTATCCGTTCCTTCCTTATTTTGCATCTTTCGTAGTTCGTTCGCGATTTTTGCATACATTAACGTATAAATTAAGCGCTCTCACCCGTGTGTATTATTCTGTCTTCAAGTAGGTTTTCGTCACGGGATAATTGCAAAAGATCGTTCAGTACCCGCTCTATTGGTAGCGCACTCAGCTCACATACTGAGGTCCGTGGTTCGATGCCCGGTAAGGGTGAAAGCATGTTCACCTAGCAGTATAATAGTTACCTGGGTGTTAGTGGACTGGTGTGGGTCGCATCCTGGGGACAAAATTTACCTAATTTTCCCAGAAATGCTCAGCATAACAAGCAGTTATCTATACAGTATTATGTCATTGATGTCAGCTATGGTCTGTATATCTTGTACAAGTACTCCAGGTAATCAACTGGAGGCAATCACTACCTAATTGCTGTTGGGGTTCATTTCTAACAGCCACTTTGTCAGATCAGACCTGCAGCCTGTCCAGGTTTGGTCTGACAACTGGCTGTTAGAATTTAACCCCAGCAGATTTTTACTGGTCTTAATCTGTTTATATTCTCCTCATTGGTTTCACATCGTCTTGTTGTACAAGTACACAAGAAACAGTAGCGGTCACAGAACTAATCCTTGCTGCACCCCACCCGTCACAGGCGCCCATTCCGACTGCTCTTCCCACACACACACACACACACACACACACACACACACACACACACAAACGTGTGTGTGTGTGTGTGTGTGTGTGTGTGTGTGTGTGTGTGTGTGTGTGTGTGTGTGTGTGTATGCCTGTGTGTGTGTGTGTATGCCTGTGTGTGTGTGTATGCCTGTGTGTGTGTGTGTGTGTGTGTGTGTGGCGGGGGGTACCGCTCCTTCTGGATTACCATATTCTCAACACGAGCCACCAATAGCCATAAATACTGTACTTCTGAGGTATCACAGTGTTTGTACTACCAGCCAATATGCCGCTGCAGTTTGCTGTCAGGAAGCTCAGTGATTTAAAGCAGTGTTGTGACTCACATTATCTCTGTTGCCAGAGCCCTTTAAGGGTAGGGAGTGGAAGTTGCAGCGGTAGTAGTAGTTGTAGTAGTAGTTGAAACAGCAGTAGTAGTAGTGGCAGCAGTAATATTAGTAGTGGTAACAGTAGCAGCGGTAGAAGTAGCAGTAGTAGTGGAAGCAGCAGCAGTAGTAGTGGAAGCAGCAGCAGTAGTAGTAGTAGTAGTAGTAGCAATGGTGGTAGTAGTAGTGGAAGCAGCAGCAGTAGTAGTAGTTGTAATGGTGGTAGTAGTAGTGGCAGTAGTAGTAATAGTGGTAGTAGTAGTGGCAGTAGTAGTAATAGTGGTAGTAGTAGTGGCAGTAGTAGTAATGGTGGTAGTAGTAGTGGAAGCAGCAGCAGTAGTAGTAGTTGTAATGGTGGTAGTAGTAGTGGCAGTAGTAGTAATAGTGGTAGTAGTAGTGGCAGTAGTAGTAATGGTGGTAGTAGTAGTGGAAGCAGCAGCAGTAGTAGTAGTTGTAATGGTGGTAGTAGTAATGGCAGTAGTAGTAATAGTGGTAGTAGTAGTGGCAGTAGTTGTGGAAAATACTGTATATATTTTCCAGAAATACCGTAGTTATATGTATATAGATGGCCATACTGTATTAATAAAAATTATGTTATCGAAAATAGGAAGCCTGCGCCTGCGCAGACGAGACTCGCCATGTATGAACGAGACAACACAAACGTTAGTTAATAATGGGAAGAGTTTCTCGTGCTCTAGAGGAAAAATTGGGCTGACACCTCTCAAATAGAAGGCGAAATTGTTGGATGTGCATTCCTGCATAACTTGAGATATCAGGCGACTGGACAAGACAACTCCAGGAACCTCAGATAAGTCTTATGTTATAACTCTGGCCACTGTTATTTTCATAAATATAGACAGTGAGGTTTTCTGAGTATGATACACCTTGATTTCCAGTCAAATTGGTGAGTGATTTTAAGATATTCTCCTTCTGTTATGTAAATGTGTATATATATAATCCCTTATTAATTTAATATACAGTCCACAGTATTTAGATAAGGCTAAAGAGGTCTTTGTGGCATTTATGGATTTGGAAAAGGCGTATGACAGGGTGGATATGGGGGCAATGTGGCAGGTGTTGCAAGTGTATGGTGTAGGAGGTAGGTTACTGAAAGCAGTGAAGAGTTTTTACGAGGATAGTGAGGCTCAAGTTAGAGTATGTAGGAAAGAGGGAAATTATTTCCCAGTAAAAGTAGGCCTTAGGCAGGGATGTGTGATGTCACCGTGGTTGTTTAATATGTTTATAGATGGGGTTGTAAGAGAAGTAAATGCGAGGGTCTTGACAAGAGGCGTGGAGTTAAAAGATAAGGAATCACACATAAAGTGGGAGTTGTCACAGTTGCTCTTTGCTGATGACACTGTGCTCTTGGGAGATTCTGAAGAGAAGTTGCAGAGATTGGTGGATGAATTTGGTAGGGTGTGCAAAAGAAGAAAATTAAAAGTGAATATAAGAAAGAGTAAGGTTATGAGGATAACAAAAATATTAGGTGATGAAAGATTGGATATCAGATTGGAGGGAGAGAGTATGGAGGAGGTGAATGTATTCAAATATTTGGGAGTGGACGTGTCAGCGGATGGGTCTATGAAGGATGAGGTGAATCATAGAATTGATGAGGGGAAAAGGGTGAGTGGTGCACTTAGGAGTCTGTGGAGACAAAGAACTTTGTCCTTGGAGGCAAAGAGGGGAATGTATGAGAGTATAGTTTTACCAACACTCTTATATGGGTGTGAAGCATGGGTGATGAATGTTGCAGCGAGGAGAAGGCTGGAGGCAGTGGAGATGTCATGTCTGAGGGCAATGTGTGGTGTGAATATAATGCAGAGAATTCGTAGTTTGGAAGTTAGGAGGAGGTGCGGGATTATCAAAACTCTTGTCCAGAGGGCTGAGGAAGGGTTGTTGAGGTGGTTCGGACATGTAGAGAGAATGGAGCGAAACAGAATGACTTCAAGAGTGTATCAGTCTGTAGTGGAAGGAAGGCGGGGTAGGGGTCGGCCTAGGAAAGGTTGGAGGGAGGGGGTAAAGGAGGTTTTGTGTGCGAGGGGCTTGGACTTCCAGCAGGCGTGCGTGAGCATGTTTGATAGGAGTGAATGGAGACGAATGATTTTTAATACTTGACGTACTGTTGGAGTGTGAGCAAAGTAACATTTATGAAGGGGTTCAGGGAAACCGGCAGGCCGGACTTGAGTCCTGGAGATGGGAAGTACAGTGCCTGCACTCTGAAGGAGGGGTGTTAATGTTGCAGTTTAAAAACTGTAGTGTAAAGCACCCTTCTGGCAAGACAGTGATGGAGTGAATGATGGTGAAAGTTTTTCTTTTTCGGGCCACCCTGCCTTGGTGGGAATCGGCCAGTGTGATAATAATAAAAAATAAAATTTATATTTTTACCAGAATTCCTGGTGATGTATATTTCATTTGTAATTAATAGGTCTAGAGCAATTTGTGGATATGACAGTGGTAGGTATCGAAGGGGGACATTTTTTGTGACCTATGTGTCCCAAATTCCTACTTGTCTATGTAACTCTGATAAATAATAATTATCTTTGTTATCATTTACTGTTATGTACATAATGAGTTACATTCAGATAAATGTAATTTTCCACATTTAATTTTGCCCGTTGGTCCTTCTTGAACCGGAGGTAATTAGTGAAGTCATTAGTTAGTTTATTACTTAATAATTATATGTGAAATGACAGAAGGAGGTGGATGTTAAGTTCACAGATTTACTTAATGTGTAGTGGATTATAATTATTACAATATTAATTTGGATAAGCCAAATCAAGTATGACTAAAGATTATATTAATGTGTGTAATATTAATTTTGCTATGCCAAATTCTGGCAAGGATTTATATTAATTTGTATAATATTAATTTGATAAGACAATTCTGGCCAAGATTTATATCAGTGTATGTGTAATTGATAAGCCGAGTGTAGCTAATTATATTAATGTGTATAATATTAATTTTGCTATGCCAAATTCTGGCAAGGATTTATATTAATTTGTATAATATTAATTTTGATAAGCCAAGGCTGGCTAAAGGTTTGTATTAATGCACATTTAAAATTATATTGTAATTTTCTTACATGTGTAATTACTAAGCTCAAGTGTAGCTAACATTATTAATGTGTATTTAAAATTTATATTATAATTTTCTTACATGTAATTGCTAAGCTCAAGTAGCTAGGATTTATTCAAAGGTAAGTTGTATCAGTGTTGTAAGTTGTAATCAGTGTTATTAATAAAGTTGAATTTAATACATTGCATCATGGCTGAAAATGAGGAAATTAATATAGAAGACAAACATATGGAATATAGAGCAAAGAAAGCATCACGGCAGGCTAGAAAAGGTCATTTAACCAAGGCATATAATAAATGTTTGGAATTAATGAATCAAGAAACTGTGAATACTGATTATTTAAAATTGTATTTAGATGTTTTGGGGAATAGATATGATTCATACAAATTATATTACAACAAATATGAAGGAGACTTGTTAGTAAACTGTGTAGATGAGACTGAAGTAGATCTCATGATTAATCAGTATTATGAATTAGAGGAAAAGATTCTTTCTTGTAAAAGTCAGGTTTTGAATAAATTAAAATGTGTAAACCAGGCAGTTAATCAGTCTGCTCCAACAAATAAGATGTCTTTGCCAAAACTCCCAGAATTATGTTTACCTGTATTTAATCCAGGAGAAAATTGGGAGGAGTTTTGATCAATTTTTAAAGCAGCTGTGCATGATAGGAGTGACCTAGCCTGTGTAACTAAATTATTTTACCTCAAAGGACAGGTAAGAGGAGATGCTCACATACTCATACAAGCCTTTCCCAATGTAGATGACTCTTACAAGGAAGCAGTTGACTTGTTGAAGGTCACTTATGGTAATATAGAACAAAGTAGGTTGGATCTAGCGAATATTATTGTTAATAGTAGTAGTAGTAATAGTGGTAGTAGTAGTAGTAGTAGTAGTAGTAATAGTGGTAGTAGTAGTAGTAATAGTGGTGGTAGTAGTAGTAATGGTGGTAGTAGTAGTAGTAATAGTGGTAGTAGTAGTAGTAGTAGTAATAGTGGTAGTAGTAGTAGTAATAGTGGTAGTAGTAGTAATAGTGGTAGTAGTAGTAGTAATAGTGGTAGTAGTAGTAGTAGTAGTAGTAGTAGTAGTAGTAGTAATGGTAGTAGTAGTAGTAGTAATGGTGGTAGTAGTAGTAGCAGTAATAGTGGTAGTAGAAGTAGTAGTAGTAATAGTAGTAGTAGTAGTAATGGTAGTAGTAGTAGCACTAGTAATAGTGGTAGTAGTAGTAGTAATAGTAGTAGTAATAGTGGTAGTAGTAGTAATAGTGGTAGTAGTAGTAGTAGTAGTAATAGTGGTAGTAGTAGTAGTAGTAATGGTAGTAGTAGTAGTAGTAATAGCGGTAGTAGTAGTAGTAGTTGTAGTAATATTGGTAGTAGTAGTAGTAGTAGTAGTAATGGTGGTACTAGTAGTAGCAGCAATAGTAGTAGTAGTAATAGTGGTAGTAGTAGTAGTAGTAGTAATGGTAGTAGTAGTAGTAGTAATGGTAGTAGTAGTAGTAGTAATGGTAGTAGTAGTAGTAGTAATGGTAGTAGTAGTAGTAGTAATGGTAGTAGTAGTAATGGTGGTAGTAGTAGTAGTAGTAATAGCGGTAGTAGTAGTAGTAGTTGTAGTAATATTGGTAGTAGTAGTAGTAGTAGTAGTAATGGTGGTACTAGTAGTAGCAGCAATAGTAGTAGTAGTAATAGTGGTAGTAGTAGTAGTAGTAGTAGTAGTAATGGTAGTAGTAGTAGTAGTAATAGTGTTAGTAGTAGTAGTAGTAGTAGTAGTAGTAGTAGTAGTGGTAGTAGTAGTAATAGTAGCAGTAGTAATGGTAGTAGTAGTAGTAGTAGCAGCAATAGTAGTAGTAGTAGTAGTAATAGTGGTAGTAGTAGTAGTAGTAGTAATGGTAGCAGTAGTAGTAGTAGTAATAGTGTTAGTAGTAGTAGTAGTAGTAGTAGTAGTAGTAGTAGTAGTAGTAGTAGTAGTAGTAGTAGTAGTAGTAGTAGTAGTAGTAGACTTAGGATTAACCTCACCTCCTCCTCCTCCTCTTCTTCCTTATCATCCTCCTCTTTTTTTCCTCCTCCTCCACTTCCTACATTCCTCTTCTTCCCCCTCTCCCCCCCAAACGAGATCCATGTATGTTAGGACAGAGATCTTGATCCAAGGATTCCAAGGAGCTGATTAATTGCTCTTGGTTTAACATTTCCTTGAAAAGTTTGTCATGTTAATCTTCCTCTCTCATTTATTTTCTCTTTCATCTCTTTCACTCCTTCCTTCTTCGTCTCTCTTCCTGCTCCTCCTCCAGCCCTTCCTGCTACTCTTGCTACTGCTGCTGCTGCTGCTGCTGCTGCTGCTGCTGCTGCTGCTGCTGCTGCTGCTGCTGCTGCTGCTGCTGCTGCTGCTTCTGCTGCTCCTGCTTCTGCTGCTCCTGCTTCTCCTCCTGCAGCGTCTTAAAGCAGACAGCAGTCACTCCCTGACGACGGAAGACACATTGCTGAACAACAAAATATTCATCAGACACACAACACACATAACACAATTCTTCCTTTATCTTGTTCTTGTTCACTTTGTTCTCTGGCTGTCATCTCTGTTCTTTAACAAAGATGCCTTGAGGGACTCTGAGAGCCTTGAGGGACTCTGAGAGCCTTGAGGGACTCTGAGAGCCTTGAGGGACTCTGAGAGCCTTGAGGGACTCTGAGAGCCTTGAGGGACTCTGAGAGCATTGAGGGACTCTGAGAGCCTTGAGGGACTCTGAGAGCATTGAGGGACTCTGAGAGCCTTGAGGGACTCTGAGAGCCTTGAGGGACTCTGAGAGCCTTGAGGGACTCTGAGCGCATTGAGGGACTCTCAGAGCCTTGAGGGACTCTGAGAGCCTTGAGGGACTCTGAGAGCCTTGAGGGACTCTGAGAGCCTTGGGGAACTCTGAGAGCCTTGGGAACTCTGAGAACCTTGGGAAACTCTGAGAGCCTTGAGGGACTCTGAGAGCCTTGGGGAACTCTGAGAGCCTTGAGGGACTCTGAGAGCCTTGGGGAACTCTGAGAGCCTTGAGGGACTCTGAGAGCATTGAGGGACTCTGAGAGCCTTGAGGGACACTGAGAGCCTTGGGGAACTCTGAGAGCCTTGGGAACTCTGAGAGCCTTGAGGGACTCTGAGAGCCTTGAGGAACTCTGAGAGCCTTGGGGAACTCTGAGAGCCTTGGGGAACTCTGAGAGCCTTGAGGGACTCTGAGAGCCTTGAGGAACTCTGAGAGCCTTGGGGAACTCTGAGAGCCTTGGGGAACTCTGAGAGCCTTGGGAACTCTGAGAACCTTGGGAAACTCTGAGAGCCTTGAGGAACTCTGAGAGCCTTGGGGAACTCTGAGAGCCTTGGGGAACTCTGAGAGCCTTGGGGAACTCTTAGAGCCTTTGGGAACTCTGAAAGCCTTGGAGAACTCTGAAAGCCTTGGGGAACTCTGAGAGCCTTGGGGAACTCTGAGAACCTTGGAGAACTCTGAGAGCCTTGGGGAACTCTGAGAGCCTTGGGGAACTCTTAGAGCCTTGGGGAACTCTGAAAGCCTTGGAGAACTCTCAAAGCCTTGGGGAACTCTGAGAGCCTTGGGGAACTCTGAGAACCTTGGAGAACTCTGAGAGCCTTGGGGAACTCTGAAAGCCATGGGGAACTCTGAGAGCCTTGAGGAACTCTGGGAACCTTGGGGAACTCTGAGAGCCTTGGGAAACTCTGAGAACTTTTGGGAACTCTGAGGACCTTGGGGAACTCTGAGAGCCTTGGGGAACTCTGAAAGCCTTGGGAAACTCTGAGAGCCTTGGGGAACTCTGAAAGCCTTTGTGAACTCTGAAAGCATTGGGGAACTCTGAGAGCCTTGGGGAACTCTGAGAGCCTTGGGGCACTCTGAGAACATTGGGGAACTCGGAAAGCCTTGGGGAACTCTGAAATCCTTGGGGAACTCTGAGAACCTTGGGGAACTCTGGAAGTCTTGGGGAACTCTGAGAACCTTGGGGAACTCTGAGAGCCTTGGGGAACTCTGAGAACTTTGAGGAACTCTGAGAGCCTTGGGGAACTCTGAGAGCCTTGGGGAACTCTGAGAGCCTTGGGAACTCTGAGAACCTTGGGAAACTCTGAGAGCCTTCAGAAACTCTGAGAGCCTTGGGGAACTCTGAGAGCCTTGGGGAACTCTGAGAGCCTTGGGGAACTCTGAGATCCTTGTGGAACTCTGAAAGCCTTGGGGAACTCTGAAAGCCTTGGGGAACTCTGAGAACCTTGGGGAACTCTGAGAGCCTTGGGGAACTCTGAGAACCTTGGAGAACTCTGAGAGCCTTGGGGAACTCTGAGAGCATTGGGGAACTCTGAAAGCCTTGGGGAACTCTGAGAGCCTTGGGGAACTCTGGTAACCTTGGGGAACTCTTAGAGCCTTGGGGAACTCTGAGAACTTTGGGGAACCCTGAGAGCCTTGGGGAACTCTGAGAACCTTGGGGAACTCTGAGAGCCTTGGGGAACTCTGAAAGCCTTGGGGAACTCTGAGAGCCTTGGGGAACTCTGAGAGCCTTGGTGAACTCTGAAAGCATTGGGGAACTCTGAGAGCCTTGGGGAACTCTGAGAACCTTGGAGAACTCTGAAAGCATTGGGGAACTCTGAGAGCCTTGGGGAACTCTGAGAGCCTTGGGGAACTGTGAGAACCTTGGGGAACTCAGAGAGCCTTGGGGAACTCTGAAATCCTTGGGGAACTCTGTGAACCTTGGGGAACTCTGAAAGTCTTGGGGAACTCTAAGAACCTTGGGGAACTCGGAGAGCCTTGGGGAACTCTGAAAGCCTAGGGGAACTCTGAGAACCTTGGGGAACTCTGAGAACCTTGGGGAACTCTGAAAGCATTGGGGAACTCTGAGAGCCTTGGGGAACTGTGAGAACCTTGTGGAACTCGGAGAGCCTTGGGGAACTCTGAAATCCTTGGGGAACTCTGAGAACCTTGGGGAACTCTGAAAGTCTTGGGGAACTCTGAGAACCTTGGGGAACTCTGAGAGCCTTGGGGGACTCTGAGAACTTTGAGGAACTCTGAGAGCCTTGGGGAACTCTGAGAACCTTGGGAAACTCTGAGAGCCTTCAGAAACTCTGAGAGCCTTGGGGAACTCTGAGAGCCTTGGGAACTCTGAGAACCTTGGGAAACTCTGAGAGCCTTGAGGAACTCTGAGAGCCTTGGGGAACTCTGAGAGCCTTGGGGAACTCTGAGAGCCTTGGGGAACTCTTAGAGCCTTGGGGAACTCTGAAAGCCTTGGAGAACTCTGAAAGCCTTGGGGAACTCTGAGAGCCTTGGGGAACTCTGAGAACCTTGGAGAACTCTGAGAGCCTTGGGGAACTCTGAGAGCCTTGGGGAACTCTTAGAGCCTTGGGGAACTCTGAAAGCCTTGTAGAACTCTGAAAGCCTTGGGGAACTCTGAGAGCCTTGGGGAACTCTGAGAACCTTGGAGAACTCTGAGAGCCTTGGGGAACTCTGAAAGCCATGGGGAACTCTGAGAGCCTTGAGGAACTCTGGGAACCTTGGGGAACTCTGAGAGCCTTGGGAAACTCTGAGAACTTTTGGGAACTCTGAGGACCTTGGGGAACTCTGAGAGCCTTGGGGAACTCTGAAAGCCTTGGGAAACTCTGAGAGCCTTGGGGAACTCTGAAAGCCTTTGTGAACTCTGAAAGCATTGGGGAACTCTGAGAGCCTTGGGGAACTCTGAGAGCCTTGGGGAACTCTGAGAACATTGGGGAACTCGGGAAGCCTTGGGGAACTCTGAAATCCTTGGGGAACTCTGAGAACCTTGGGGAACTCTGGAAGTCTTGGGGAACTCTGAGAACCTTGGGGAACTCTGAGAGCCTTGGGGAACTCTGAGAACTTTGAGGAACTCTGAGAGCCTTGGGGAACTCTGAGAGCCTTGGGGAACTCTGAGAGCCTTGGGAACTCTGAGAACCTTGGGAAACTCTGAGAGCCTTCAGAAACTCTGAGAGCCTTGGGGAACTCTGAGAGCCTTGGGGAACTCTGAGAGCCTTGGGGAACTCTGAGATCCTTGTGGAACTCTGAAAGCCTTGGGGAACTCTGAAAGCCTTGGGGAACTCTGAGAACCTTGGGGAACTCTGAGAGCCTTGGGGAACTCTGAGAACCTTGGAGAACTCTGAGAGCCTTGGGGAACTCTGAGAGCATTGGGGAACTCTGAAAGCCTTGGGGAACTCTGAGAGCCTTGGGGAACTCTGGTAACCTTGGGGAACTCTTAGAGCCTTGGGGAACTCTGAGAACTTTGGGGAACCCTGAGAGCCTTGGGGAACTCTGAGAACCTTGGGGAACTCTGAGAGCCTTGGGGAACTCTGAAAGCCTTGGGGAACTCTGAGAGCCTTGGGGAACTCTGAGAGCCTTGGTGAACTCTGAAAGCATTGGGGAACTCTGAGAGCCTTGGGGAACTCTGAGAACCTTGGGGAACTCTGAAAGCATTGGGGAACTCTGAGAGCCTTGGGGAACTCTGAGAGCCTTGGGGAACTGTGAGAACCTTGGGGAACTCGGAGAGCCTTGGGGAACTCTGAAATCCTTGGGGAACTCTGAGAACCTTGGGGAACTCTGAAAGTCTTGGGGAACTCTAAGAACCTTGGTGAACTCGGAGAGCCTTGGGGAACTCTGAAAGCCTAGGGGAACTCTGAGAACCTTGGAGAACTCTGAGAACCTTGGGGAACTCTGAAAGCATTGGGGAACTCTGAGAGCCTTGGGGAACTGTGAGAACCTTGTGGAACTCGGAGAGCCTTGGGGAACTCTGAAATCCTTGGGGAACTCTGAGAACCTTGGGGAACTCTGAAAGTCTTGGGGAACTCTGAGAACCTTGGGGAACTCTGAGAGCCTTGGGGGACTCTGAGAACTTTGAGGAACTCTGAGAGCCTTGGGGAACTCTGAGAACCTTGGGAAACTCTGAGAGCCTTCAGAAACTCTGAGAGCCTTGGGGAACTCTGAGAGCCTTGGGGAACTGTGAGAGCCTTGGGGAACTCTGAGAGCCTTGGGGAACTCTGAAAGCCTTGGGGAACTCTGAAAGCCTTGGGGAACTCTGAGAACCTTGGGGAACTCTGAGTGCCTTGGGGAACTCTGAGAACCTTGGAGAACTCTGAGAGCCTTGGGGAACTCTGAGAGCCTTGGGGAACTCTGAAAGCCTTGGGGAACTCTGAGAGCCTTGGGGAACTCTGGGAACCTTGGGGAACTCTGAGAGCCTTGGGGAACTCTGAGAACTTTGGGGAACCCTGAGAGCCTTGGGGAACTCTGAAAGCCTTGGAGAACTCTGAGAGCCTTGGGGAACTCTGAGAGCCTTGGTGAACTCTGAAAGCATTGGGGAACTCTGAGAACTTTGAGGAACTCTGAGAGCCTTGGGGAACTCTGAGAACCTTGGGAAACTCTGAGAGCCTTCAGAAACTCTGAGAGCCTTGGGGAACTCTGAGAGCCTTGGGGAACTCTGAGAGCCTTGGGGAACTCTGAGAGCCTTGGGGAACTCTGAAAGCCTTGGGGAACTCTGAAAGCCTTGGGGAACTCTGAGAACCTTGGGGAACTCTGAGTGCCTTGGGGAACTCTGAGAACCTTGGAGAACTCTGAGAGCCTTGGGGAACTCTGAGAGCCTTGGGGAACTCTGAAAGCCTTGGGGAACTCTGAGAGCCTTGGGGAACTCTGGGAACCTTGGGGAACTCTGAGAGCCTTGGGGAACTCTGAGAACTTTGGGAAACCCTGAGAGCCTTGGGGAACTCTGAAAGCCTTGGAGAACTCTGAGAGCCTTGGGGAACTCTGAGAGCCTTGGTGAACTCTGAAAGCATTTGGGAACTCTGAGAGCCTTGGGGAACTCTGAGAGCCTTTGGGAACTGTGAGAACCTTGGGGAACTCGGAGAGCCTTGGGGAACTCTGAGAGCCTTGGGGAACTCTGAGAACCTTGGGGAACTCTAAAAGTCTTGGGGAACTCTAAGAACCTTGGGGAGCTCTGAGATACTTGGGGAACTCTGAGAACTTTGGGGAACTCTGAGAGCCCTGGGGAACTCTGAGAACCTTGGGGAACTTTGAGAGCCTTGGGAAACTCTGAGTGCCTTGGGAACTGAGAGCCTTGGGAACTCTGAGAGCCTTGGGGAAAGGAGTTACATATATATATATATATATATATATATATATATATATATATATATATATATATATATATATATATATATATATATATATATATATATATATATATATATATATATATATATATATATATTTGTATATACATTATAGAAATTATCAATACAAAAAATGAGAAAGCGTCAGAGGTGATTCTGAAACCTCTTCTTTTGTCCTGAAACCTTTAATTTGGTTCTGAAACCTTTTGTTTAGTTCTGAAACCTCTTGTTTGATTTTGAAACCACTTATTTGGTTCTGAATCCTCTTGTTTAGCTGTGAAACCTTTTATTTGGCTCTGAAGCCTCTCGTTTGGTTCTCAAACGTTTTGTTTGCCTCTGAAACCTCTTGTTTTGTTCTGAAACCTTCTACTGAGTCTTAAAACCTTACTTATCGTCCTGTGAAGAGTAAAAATAACAGTAGCATGACTGGAAGAACACACAAGCAACCCGCACACTGGAGATTCTTCATTGTTTTTGAAGGACTGGTAAGCCAGTGGAAGGCTTCGGTCAGATGACCAAAAGCTCCGGGTGCGGGTCATCACTTGTTGTGTTTCCTGCTAAAAACACTGACCTAACCCACCCTATGTGTGCCGGTTATTTGTGTACCCCTCTCTCAGCGCTGTGTGATCCTTGTGGGTTTAGCGCTTAGTTAGGATAATAATAATAATAATAATAATAATAATAATAATAATAACAATGAGACTCTGTGAATCTGTTCTCAGTTCTTACCCGATTAACCGGAAAAGTAATTCATTTTTTCGCCATTTTTTTTCTCTTCTAATCCGCATTAAGACGAGAATTTCTACTGCGCAGTGCAAGTTAGATATTAACTGGGAGGTATTTACTGGGAGGTATTTACTGGGAGGTATTTACTGGGAGGTATTTACTGGGAGGTATTTACTGGTAGGTATTTACTGGGAGGTATTTACTGGGAGGTATATACTGGAAGGTATTTACTGGGAGGTATTTACTGGGAGGTATTTACTGGGAGGTATTTACTGGGAGGTATTTACTGGGAGGTATTTACTGGGAGGTATTTACTTGGAGGTATTTACTGGTAGGTATTTACTGGTAGGTATTTACTGGGAGGTATTTACTGGGAGGTATTTACTGGGAGGTATTTACTGGTAGGTATTTACTGGGAGGTATTTACTGGGAGGTATTTACTGGGAGGTATTTACTTGGAGGTATTTACTGGGAGGTATTTACTGGGAGGTATTTACTGGGAGGTATTTACTGGGAGGTATTTACTGGGAGGTATTTACTGGGAGGTATTTACTGGGAGGTATTTACTGGTAGGTATTTACTGGGAGGTATTTACTGGGAGGTATTTACTGGGAGGTATTTACTGGGAGGTATTTACTGGGAGGTATTTATGGGAGATATTTACTGGGAGGTATTCACTGGGAGGTATTTACTGGGAGGTATTTACTGGTAGGTATTTACTGGGAGGTATTTACTGGGAGGTATTTACTGGGAGGTATTTACTGGGAGGTATTTACTGGGAGGTATTTACTGGTAGGTATTTACTGGGAGGTATTTACTGGGAGGTATTTACTGGGAGGTATTTACTGGGAGGTATTTACTGGGAGGTATTTACTGGGAGGTATTTACTGGGAGATATTTACTGGGAGGTATTTACTCTGAGGTATTTACTGGGAGGTATTTACTGGGAGGTATTTACTGGGAGGTATTCACTGGGAGGTATTTACTGGGAGGTATTTACTGGTAGGTATTTACTGGGAGGTATTTACTGGGAGGTATTTACTGGGAGGTATTTACTGGGAGGTATTTACTGGGAGGTATTTACTGGTAGGTATTTACTGGGAGGTATTTACTGGGAGGTATTTACTGGGAGGTATTTACTGGGAGGTATTTACTGGGAGGTATTTACTGGGAGGTATTTACTGGGAGATATTTGCTGGGAGGTATTTACTGGGAGGTATTTACTGGGAGGTATTTACTGGGAGGTATTTACTGGGAGGTATTTACTGGGAGGTATTTACTGGGAGGTATTTACTGGGAGATATTTACTGGGAGGTATTTACTGGGAGGTATTTACTGGCAGGTATTTACTGGGAGGTATTTACTGGGAGGTATTTACTGGGAGATATTTACTGGGAGGTATTTACTGGGAGGTATTTACTGGGAGATATTTACTGGGAGGTATTTACTGGGAGGTATTTACTGGGAGGTATTTACTGGGAGATATTTACTGGGAGGTATTTACTGGGAGGTATTTACTGGGAGGTATTCACTGGGAGGTATTTACTGGGAGGTATTTACTGGTAGGTATTTACGGGGAGGTATTTACTGGGAGGTATTTACTTGGAGGTATTTACTGGGAGGTATTTACTGGGAGGTATTTACTGGGAGGTATTTACTGGGAGGTATTTACTGGGAGGTATTTACTGGGAGGTATTTACTGGGAGGTATTTACTGGTAGGTATTTACTGGGAGGTATTTACTGGGAGGTATTTACTGGGAGGTATTTACTGGGAGGTATTTACTGGGAGGTATTTACTGGGAGGTATTTACTGGGAGGTATTCACTGGGAGGTATTTACTGGGAGGTATTTACTGGGAGGTATTTACTGGGAGGTATTTACTGGGAGGTATTTACTGGGAGGTATTTACTGGGAGGTATTTACTGGTAGGTATTTACTGGGAGGTATTTACTGGGAGGTATTTACTGGGAGGTATTTACTGGGAGGTATTTACTGGGAGATATTTACTGGGAGGTATTTACTGGGAGGTATTTACTGGGAGGTATTTACTGGGAGGTATTTACTGGGAGGTATTTACTGGGATGTATTTACTGGGAGGTATTCACTGGGAGGTATTCACTGGGAGGTATTTACTGGGAGGTATTTACTGGGAGGTATTTACTGGGAGGTATTTACTGGGAGATATTTACTGGGAGGTATTTACTGGGAGGTATTTACTGAGAGGTATTTACTGGGAGGTATTTACTGGGAGGTATTTACTGGGAGGTATTTACTGGGAGGTATTTACTGGGAGGTATTTACTGGGAGGTATTTACTGGGAGGTATTTACTGGGAGGTATTTACTGGGAGGTATTTACTGGGAGATATTTACTGGGAGGTATTTACTGGGAGGTATTTACTGGGAGGTATTTACTGGGAGGTATTTACTGGGAGGTATTTACTGGGAGGTATTTACTGGGAGATATTTACTGGGAGGTATTTACTGGGAGATATTTACTGGGAGGTATTTACTGGGAGGTATTTACTGGGAGGTATTTACTGGGAGATATTTACTGGGAGGTAGTTACTGGGACGTATTTCCTGGGAGGTATTTACTGGGAGGTAGTTACTGGGAGGTATTTACTGGGAGGTATATACTGGGAGGTATATACTTGGAGGTATTTACTGGGAGGTATATACTGGGAGGTATTTCCAGGGAGATATTTACTGGGAGGTAGTTACTGGGACGTATTTCCTGGGAGGTATTTACTGGGAGGTATTTACTGGGAGGTATTTACTGGGAGGTATATACTGGGAGGTATATACTGGGAGGTATTTACTGGGAGATATTTACTGGGAGGTAGTTACTGGGACGTATTTACTGGGAGGTATTTACTGGGAGGTAGTTACTGGGAGGTATTTACTGGGAGGTAGTTACTGTGAGGTATTTACTGGGAGGTATTTACTGGGAAATATTTACTGGGAGGTATTTACTGGGAGATGTTTACTTAGGAGATATTTACTGGGAGATATTTACTTGGGAGATATTACTGGGAGATATATACTGGGAGATATTTACTGGGAGTTTTAGTGGAATTATAGACACGTGAGTCAACTTCCGGCATCTATAACACCGGATGTAACAGGGATCGAACTTCTGTTTGTCAGACCTTGATGTCAACATCAAGGGAATTCTGGCCAGTTTCACGCGAGAGAAAATTGTATTCTGGATGGTGGTGAAGAGTTCTTGATGCAAGGACTTTGATCTGCACTCTCCTTCCTCGGATCGAACCTGTCTGACGCCCATTCTCATGCACTGAATGACCCCTGTCAGCGCTTAATCATAAATATAATATAATAATAATAATAATAATAATAATAATAATAATAATAATAATAATAATAATAATAATAATAATAATAATATTATTATTAATAATAAAATTAATAATAATTTTTATTGGCAGCAGGTTTGGCGTAGTAATAATTCCTCAGTCTTAAAATAGTCTAGGGGGACTGATTACCTTAAGATTTCTTCTATTTTCATCATTACATTCGCCTGCCCGGTAGCGAGGGCCAAGCTGGGTAGGTATTTAGTGTATGGCACCCGAGCCAGCACAATAACCCAGGCACTGTGCTAGGCACAATAACCCAGGCACTGTGCTAGGCACAATAACCCAGGCACTGTGCAAGGCACAATAACCCAGGCACTGTGCTAGGCACAATAACCCAGGCACTGTGCTAGGCACAATAACCCAGGCACTGTGCTAGGCACAATAACCCAGGCACTGTGCTAGGCACAATAACCCAGGCACTGTGCTAGGCACAATAACCCAGGCACTGTGCAAGGCACAATAACCCAGGCACTGTGCTAGGCACAATAACCCAGGCACTGTGCTAGGCACAATAACCCAGGCACTGTGCTAGGCACAGTAACCCAGGCACTGTGCTAGGCACAATATCCCAGGCACTGTGCTAGGCACAATAACCCAGGCACTGTGCTAGGCACAATAACCCAGGCACTGTGCTAGGCACAATAACCCAGGCACTGTGCTAGGCACAATAACCCAGGCACTGTGCTAGGCACAATAACCCAGGCACTGTGCTAGGCACAATAACCCAGGCACTGTGCTAGGCACAATAACCCAGGCACTGTGCTAGGCACAATAACCCAGGCACTGTGCTAGGCACAATAACCCAAGCGCTGTGCTAGGCACAATAACCCAGGCACTGTGCTTGGCACAATAACCCAGGCACTGTGCTAGGCACAATAACCCAGGGACTGTGCTCAGTACAATAACCCAGGGATTGTGCTAGGCACAATAACCCAGGCACTGTGCTAGGCACAATAACCCAGGCACTGTGCTAGGCACAATAAC
>NC_091340.1:29505578-29515578 GCF_038502225.1 Cherax quadricarinatus
GTTCATATAATTTTAAATTGCTTATATTTGCAATATTAGCTAAATCATAAATATATTGCTTTATATTATTATTTGACTTAGTTATATTATTAGGTAGGATGTAACATTTGTATATTATTCAGTGCTCATAGTTCGAGTGTTAAGTAGCTGACAGCATTGTCTAACTACTGTTTTCTCTCCGCTCGTTATGCTGCCGGCTTCTCGGTGTTGCTGGGCAGCAGCAGTCCACGGAGAGTCACGTGATCAGGGGGGTGATCACACCTCACCTGGAGTAGTCTGCCTGGGCTGTGCTGGCTATTGTCTGTTTGACGTGCTTCTAGCAAAAGGTCCCTCTACTCCTCTCCCATGTGGGCCCTTGTTGGAAGATGTCTCTGTCGCTTTCTTGTTGTTGGTTCTGTGTAACTCTGTTCAGAGAACACTGTCTAGACTTAATGATTTTCGACGATGTACTGAGGTTGAGTGTCACATAGACACTCTGAGCAACTCAGGTCCTGAGCTGTAGCTTCTGACCTAATTTGTACTGGTATCTGTGTACTGTCACAGTCGGGGATTTTCTTATGCTGAACTTAGATTCAGTAGTATGGGAGTTTTGTGACTTTTGTGGAGGATCTGCAGATGGTCCCTACTTAGTGTCGTTATATTATCTCCTTGTTCCTGATTCTGTGTCGCTGTTGCTTGTTATATTGCTGTTCGGCGTATCAGTCGTTTTATTGTTCAAGCAAGCTGTTCTGATTGCCAGGTTGGTCAAGAAGTTAGTTTATGTGAGGACTTTTAGTCAGTCACTCGTTAAGTCTAGTCGAGTCTTGAGACATAGCGAACTACTTAGAGCACTTACAAACATACACACAAACTTACTTGTATATATATGTATTATGTTATTAAATGCTAATGTACCAGACGGTACTTAAAAGACATAAAGATGTGATATGAGCCTTCAGCTCTATACTACTGTACACGAGAGAAGTGATTATTATGATTATTTTGATTATATTGATCACTATAATTTACTTTGATAACATACGCCTAGACAACTTAATTGTTAATAAACTTATTAAATTTTAATTTCTTTAGTTAGTAGCCTACCAGTTGTAATCCTGAAGCACTATTGAATCTTAATAAATTCTAATGGATAATTGGACCAGGATACTGACTACTTGCTACGAAAACCCAGTATCAGGCTGGATGCTAGAAGGGCAGTCCTTTCTAGTATTCACTGGAGATCTCTAACATTATTAAATATCTCGTTTTTTGTAGCAGGCTGTCAGCAAGGAGGGAAGATACAGTAAGGTCGTTAGATCACAGGTGGGGCTGTCAGCGAGGAAGGAAGATACAGTAAGGTCGTTAGATTACAGGTGGGGTTGTTAGCAAGGAGGGAAGATACAGTAAGGTCGTTAGATCACAGGTGGGGTTGTCAGCAAGGAGTGAAGATACAGTAAGGTCGTTAGATCACAGGTGGGACTGTCAGCAAGGAGTGAAGATACAGTAAGGTCGTTAGATCACAGATGGGACTGTCAGAAAGGAGTGAAGATACAGTAAGGTCGTTAGATCACAGGTGGGACTGTCAGCAAGGAGTGAAGATACAGTAAGGTCGTTAGATCACAGGTGGGACTGTCAGCAAGGAGTGAAGATACAGTAAGGTCGTTAGATCACAGGTGGGACTGTCAGAAAGGAGTGAAGATACATTAAGGTCGTTAGAGCGGTGACGACGTCGGAGGAAAATTCAGCGTGCTCGTTACCAATATAGCAAAGATTGACAAATTCAGATTTATATAGTTTAAAGTGAAGCCAGGCTTTCTTGTAATTAATAAAGCCCTCCGACTCTGAAAGTTGAAATCCTATCAGAAGAGGCATTCTCCAGTAATTGACATAAATCCAACTTTTCAATTTTTTTCACAATTTCCCTAAAGTTAAAAATCTGCGCTTACCCAGTCTTAATGGGGAGTCATCCTTAGTTCAGAACACATCAGGCTGAATAATCTGAAGCTGCAGAGTGGAGGCACTGTTATGGAGTGGAAATCAGTATCAATAGATAAGTAAATGGACAGATTGGAACTTAGGCTGCCCAGTAAGTACGAGAACTATGCTTTTTCAAAGACACATCAGAACTGGGTACTTGGAAGTGGGTCAGCAGAGAAAGTCTTTAGGTATGGTTCGTATTGTTACGTTTCAGAGCGTTTTTTTTTTTTAGTTATTTGGTACTTTTACAAATTGAAGGCAAGATACATGTGCAACAGTTAGGTATCTTTACCCCGAAAGGCATCGCCTACACAGTAGGCTTCTTCAGTACCAGCAGCAGAAGCACCACCAGCAGGAGCACTTGCAGCGCCACCAGCAGCACCTGCAGCAGCGCTAGCAGCACCACCAGCAGCAGTAGCACCACCACCAGTAGCAGTACCACCACCACCACCAGCAATACCACCACCACCGCCACCACTCACCACCACTAACCACCACTCACCACCACCACCACCACTCACCACCACCACCACCATCACTCACCACCACCACCACCACCACCACCACCACCACCACCACCACCACCACCACCACCACCACCACCACTCACCACCACCACCACCACCACCGCCACTCACCACTCACCACGACCACTCACCAACACCACAACCACCACCACCACTACCACCACTCACCACCACCACCACCTCCACCACCACCACCACCACCCCTCACCACCACCACCACCACCACCACTCACCACTCACCACGACCACTCACCAACACCACAACCACCACCACCACCACCACCACTCACCACTCACCACCACCACTCACCACCACCACTCACCACCACCACCACCACCACCACCACCACCACCACCACCACCACCACCACCTCTCACCAACACCACCTCTCACCACCACCGCCATCACCACGCACCACCACTCACCACCACCACCACTCACCACTCACCACCACCGCCACCACCACCGCCATCACCACGCACCACCACTCACCATCACCACCACCTCCACCGCCACTCACCACCACCACCAACACCACCACTCACTAACACCACCACTACTCAACACCACAACCACCACTACCACCACCACTCACCACCTCCAGCACCACTACCACCACCACCCCCACCACCACCACTCACCACCAACACTCACCACCACCACTCACCACCACCACCACCACCACTCACCACTCACCACCACCACCACCTCCACCGCCATCACCACGCACCACCACTCACCACCACCACCACCACTCACCACTCACGACCACCATCCACCACCACCACTCACCACCACCACCACCACTCACCACCACCACCACCACTCACCACTCACTACGACCACTCACCAAAACTACAACCACCACCACCACCACCACCACCACCACTCACCACTCACCACTCACCACCACCACCACCACCACCACTCACCACTCACCACTCACCACCACCACTCCCCACCACCACTCACCACCACCACTCACCACCACCACCACTCACCACCACCACCATCACCACCACCACCATCACCACGCACCATCGCTCACCACCACCACCACCACCACTCACCACCACTACTTACTACCACTCACCAACACCACCACCACCACTCACCATTCACCACCACCACCACCACTCACCACTCACCACTCACCACCACCACTCACCACCACTCACCACCACTCACCAACACCACCACCACTCACCACTCACCACCACTCACCAACACCACCACCACTCACCACTCACCACCACCACTCACCACCACTCACCAACAACACCACCAATCACCACTCACCACCACCACTCACCACCACTCACCAACACCACCACCACTCACCACTCACCACCACCACTCACCACCACTCACCAACAACACCACCACTCACCACTCACCACCACTCACCAACACCACCACCACTCACCACTCACCACCACCACTCACCACCACTCACCAACAACACCACCACTCACCACTCACCACCACTCACCACCACCACTCACTACCACTCACCACTCACCACCACCACTCACCACCACTCACCAACACCACCACCACTCACCACTCACCACCACCACTCACCACCACTCACCAACACCACCACCACTCACCACTCACCACCACTCACCAACACCACCACCACTCATCACTCACCACCACCACTCACCACCACTCACCAACACCACCACCACTCACCACTCACCACCACCACTCACCACCACTCACCAACAACACCACCACTCACCACTCACCACCACTCACCAACACCACCACCACTCACCACTCACCACCACCACTCACTACCACTCACCACTCACCACCACCACTCACCACCACTCACCACCACTCACCACCACTCACCACCACTCACCACCACTCACCACCACTCACCACCACTCACCAACACCACCACCACTCACCACTCACCACCACTCACCAACACCACCACTACTCACCACTCACCACCACCACTCACCACCACCACCACCACTCACCAACAACACCACCACCACTCACCACCACTCACCAACAACACCACCACCACTCACCACTCACCACTCACCAACACCACCACCACTCACCACTCACCACCACCACTCACCACCACCACCACCACCTTCAAGAAACTAAGGAGAAACATTAACGAGCGAAGCACCAACACTCCTCCCCACTTACCTTAATGTATTACTTAATGGCAAATGCCAAAATTATCCTTCCTTAAAAATAATTACTCACCAAGGTTACAACATAAACTTCAACATTTTCCAAACTTCCGGATACTAAATGCCAGCCTAAGTACTTCCAGGATTTTACCATAATGCATTCTCTCTCTCACATTTTCGCTAAAAACCTTATACAATGCACGCTTTCTCTCCTTTCTTTTTCTCTATTTCACACATGAATTATAATCTATTACAATTTATAATATTATGGTTATAAAATTATTATTGTATTTACATTACGTGGTTATGGGAGTAAACATTCTCACCAGCCACCTGCACCTGAGTCTGATTCACTGAAGTGGATCAGACTGTGAGGTACATGAACTTCGTAGTCTGTTTGAAGGTGCTTGTACCTCGAAGTCTGATTCAAGGTTCTGGTACCTCGTAGTCTGATTCAAGGTTCTTGTACCTCGTAGTCTGATTCAAGGTTCTTGTACCTCGTAGTCTGATTCAAGGTTCCTGTACCTCGTAGTCTGATTCAAGGTTCTTGTACCTCGTAGTCTGATTCAAGGTTCTTGTACCTCGTAGTCTGATTCAAGGTTCTTGTACCTCGAAGTCTGATTCAAGGTTCCTGTACCTCGTAGTCTGATTCAAGGTTCTTGTACCTCGTAGTCTGATTCAAGGTTCTTGTACCTCGTAGTCGGATTCAAGGTTCCTGTACCTCGTAGTCTGATTCAAGGTTCTTGTACCTCGTAGTCTGATTCAAGGTTCTTGTACCTCGTAGTCTGATTCAAGGTTCTTGTACCTCGAAGTCTGATTCAAGGTTCCTGTACCTCGTAGTCTGATTCAAGGTTCTTATACCTCGTAGTCTGATTCAAGGTTCTTGTACCTCGTAGTCTGATTCAAGGTTCTTGTACTTCGTAGTCTGATTGAAGGTTCTTGTACTTCGTAGTCTGATTCAAGGTTCTTGTACCTCGTAGTCTGATTCAAGGTTCTTGTACATCGTAACCTGATTCGAGGTTCTTGTACCTCGTAGTCTGATTCAAGGTTCTTGTACATCGTAGGCTGATTCAAGGTTCTTGTACCTCGTAGTCTGATTCAAGGTTCTTGTACATCGTAGGCTGACTCAAGGTTCTTGTACCTCGTAGTCTGATTCAAGGTTCTTGTACCTCGTAGTTTAATTCAAGGTTCTTGTACCTCGTAGTCTGATTCAAGGTTCTTGTACTTCGAAGTCTGATTCAAGGTTCTTGTACCTCGAAGTCTGATTCAAGGTTCTTGTACCTCGTAGTCTGATTCAAGGTTCTTGTACCTCGTAGTCTGATTCAAGGTTCTTGTACCTCGTAGTCTGATTCAAAGTTCTTGTACCTCGTAGTCTGATTCAAGGTTCTTGTACCTCGTAGTCTGATTCAAGGTTCTTGTACTTCGTAGTCTGATTGAAGGTTCTTGTACTTCGTAGTCTGATTCAAGGTTCTTGTACCTCGTAGTCTGATTCAAGGTTCTTGTACATCGTAACCTGATTCGAGGTTCTTGTACCTCGTAGTCTGATTCAAGGTTCTTGTACATCGTAGGCTGATTCAAGGTTCTTGTACCTCGTAGTCTGATTCAAGGTTCTTGTACATCGTAGGCTGATTCAAGGTTCTTGTACATCGTAGTCTGATTCAAGGTTCTTGTACCTCGTAGTCTGATTCAAGGTTCTTGTACATCGTAGTCTGATTCAAGGTTCTTGTACCTCGTAGTCTGATTCAAGGTTCTTGTACCTCGTAGTCTGATTCAAGGTTCTTGTACTTCGTAGTCTGATTCAAGGTTCTTGTACTTCGTAGTCTGATTCAAGGTTCTTGTACCTCGTAGTCTGATTCAAGGTTCTTGTACATCGTAGGCTGATTCGAGGTTCTTGTACCTCGTAGTCTGATTCAAGGTTCTTGTACATCGTAGGCTGATTCAAGGTTCTTGTACCTCGTAGTCTGATTCAAGGTTCTTGTACATCGTAGGCTGATTCAAGGTTCTTGTACATCGTAGTCTGATTCAAGGTTCTTGTACCTCGTAGTCTGATTCAAGGTTCTTGTACATCGTAGTCTGATTCAAGGTTCTTGTACCTCGTAGTCTGATTCAAGGTTCTTGTACTTCGAGGTGTGATTCAAAGTTCTTGTACCTCGAAGTCTGGTTCAAGGTTCTTGTACCTCGTAGTCTGATTCAAGGTTCTTGTACCTCGTAGTCTGATTCAAGGTTCTTGTACCTCGTAGTCTGATTCAAGGTTCTTGTACCTCGTAGTCTGATTCAAGGTTCTTGTACTTCGATGTTTAATTCAAGGTTCTTGTACCTCGTAGTCTGATTCAAGGTTCTTGTACTTCGAAGTCTGATTCAAGGTTCTTGTACCTCGAAGTCTGATTCAAGGTTCTTGTACCTCGTAGTCTGATTCAAGGTTCTTGTACCTCGTAGTCTGATTCAAGGTTCTTGTACCTCGTAGTCTGATTCAAATTTCTTGTACCTCGTAGTCTGATTCAAGGTTCTTGTACCTCGTAGTCTGATTCAAGGTTCTTGTACCTCGTAGTCTGATTCAAGGTTCTTGTACCTCGTAGTCTGATTCAAGGTTCTTGTACCTCGTAGTCTGATTCAAGGTTCTTGTACTTCGAAGTCTGATTCAATGTTCTTGTACCTCGTAGTCTGATTCAAGGTTCTTGTACTTCGAAGTCTGATTCAAGGTTCTTGTACCTCGAAGTCTGATTCAAGGTTCTTGTACCTCGTAGTCTGATTCAAGGTTCTTGTACCTCGTAGTCTGATTCAAGGTTCTTGTACCTCGTAGTCTGATTCATAGTTCTTGTACCTCGTAGTCTGATTCAAGGTTCCTGTACCTCGAAGTCCGATTCAAGGTGGTTGTACCTCGAAGTGTGATGAACAAAAGTTAGCCAGTGTACTTACCTTCAAACAACCAGAAGCAATTCACACACAAAAGTTTCAAAACACCCAACGTCTACTTTCACGAAGTCTGCAAACGAAATAAAAGAACAGGACAAAATGTGAGTTTTTCTGAGCGATTATATCTTATCCTTAGAAAACAATAACATTGAGAATTGAAAGGCACAATACCGTGACTGGAACAATACACAAATAACCCGCACATAGGAGGCGAGGTTTCAGTCTGCCCTGGATCATTAAGTAGTCACAGTCTATAATTATAACCATACTCTTTTAAAAGGGTGAACCGGTAAGCCAACAGAAGTCCTCGGTCAGATGACCCAAAGCTCCGGGTCATCATATGACCAAGACCCGCGTCAGGAAAAACTCGTCCTGTTTCCTGATGAACCTGGCCTAACTTAACTACTCACACTGTGACCAATTAACAGCTGACATAATTTCTACTGCCTGCCCTGTAGCTTACTATAGAGCTTACTCAATAGCCTACTCTAGAGCCTATTCTGCTACCCCATCTAAGAGTTCAGATCCTGTGTAGCTTACTGGATTCCAGACAAGAGTTACGGTATGGTATAACACTGTGGGACTGTTACTACACACAAACGTAATACCCCGTGTATTACACTGAGGCTTCAGCTCCACACTGCTTCACAGATAACACTTTTACTCGCATCTTTATGACCAGTTATTAAACGGCTCTCAGTTGTAACACCAAGTGCGTGAGTATTACGTGCATGAATATAGGTGAGGATAATAGGAATATTATTATACCAGAGGCAGAGTGTGCCTCACTGCCAGTCATGAAGCAAGATAACTCGCTCACAAGGTATGATGGTGATAATACTCACTGGTGATAACACCCACCAGCACCTACTAGCTGGGTTATTCTCACTATTTCCTGCAATACCTCGTGAGCTACTGGCCAACATAACCTGACGTTACACAAGGTTAAAGCTCTTTCAGATAGAATAGTGAAGGCTTGAGATGAGTGTAAGTTGAGCTGGGAAGGGAGTGGTGTTTGAAGGTCAGTAGTGACATGAGTTCTGACTGACTAGACGTTTAATTTTAGAGAAAGATTTTAATTTTCAGTAGAGAAATTATCTGAAGATGTTGCAGCAGGAGACAGAAGAAGACGAGGCAATCAGTCCGTCAGCCTAGAATATTGTGGAGTCTAGTGGACAGTGGTAACATAATTTTTGGCTTACTGGAGATTACATTTTAGACAGAATTAATTATTTTTCAAGTTCACAGTTAGCAATCCCCTCCAGGTACACTCCAGGTAATTAACATATAATTCATGTTAATGTTTCCCTCTTGAGATCATCTCTCCAGGTTATTTTTTTTTTCTGAATGGTCTAAACAAGTCATTTTTTACCTGAGTGCTTCTAAATTTTGCCACCGAAGTGGCTAATGTATTGTGCGCCACATATTTCCTGCTGGTCATGTAGGAAATCCTTATTGCAGTTTGTATTTCTTACAGTTTGTATTTCTTACAGTTTGTATTTCTTACAGTTTGTATTTCTTACAGTTTGTATTTCTTACAGTTTGAATTTCTTACAGTTTGTATTTCTTACAGTTTGTATTTCTTACAGTTTGTATTTCTTACAGTTTGTATTTCTTACAGTTTGAATTTCTTACAGTTTGTATTTCTTACAGTTTGTATTTCTTACAGTTTGTATTTCTTACAGTTTGTATTTCTTACAGTTTGTATTTCTTACAGTTTGTATTTCTTACAGTTTGTATTTCTTACAGTTTATTTCACAAAGAATAATTTGGTTGTTAGGAAAACTTACGGGATGACAAATCCACTTCAAACATTGTCCAGAATCTATGCATTCCAAAAATTATATATTTTTCCTTTCAAAAGCTGTATTTTTTTTACATAGATCAACTTTCAGCCTGAGAGCTATTATCCAGCTCATTTAAAGCCCAGCTCAAACCCCAGGATGCCATCCACAATAATCAACTAACACCCAGGTACCTTCTTACTGCTAAGTAAACAGAAGCAGCAGCCCCACATTTCCACCCATACCATGGATCGTACCACGGACCTTCAGTATGTGAAACAATTGCGCTACAAACCGAGCCACAGCTCCGAAGGTTAATTCTTGTCATTGAACTTCCTGCGGAAGTCCACCAGGTTATTTTCCTTTACGAAGACAAGAGTGCCTTAACACTAGAAAAAACGTAACAACACCGTGACTCGAACAGTACACAAATAACCCGCATACAGGAGAACGAAATTCACGACGACGTTTCGGTCCGACTTGGACCATAAGGGTGATGGACTGATTACATCGTCTTCAAATCTCTACTGCTCCTGCCTACTTTCTGTACTCGACTGAAGAAGCCTACTGTGTAGGCGAAACGTTTCGAAATAAAAATGCCTAACTGTTGCATATGTGTCTTACCTAACAACTAGCCACACAGGATTAGTCAAT
>NC_091340.1:29520578-29535578 GCF_038502225.1 Cherax quadricarinatus
CCAACAACACACTTAACAAGGGTTTAACAAGGGAGCAGAACAACAGCCAACAACACACTTAACAAGGGTTTAACAAGGGAGCACAACAACAGCCAACAACACACTTAACAAGGGTTTAACAAGGGAGCACAACAACAGCCAACAACACACTTAACAAGGATTTATCAAGGGAGCACAACAACAGCCAACAACACACTCAACAAGGGTTTAACAAGGGAGCACAACAACAGCCAACAACATATTTAACAAGGGTTTAACAAGGGAGCACAACAACAGCCAACAACACACTCAACAAGGGTTTAACAAAAGAGCACACAAAACAGCCAACAACACACTTAACAAGGGTTTAACAAGGGAGCACAACAACAGCCAACAACACACTTAACAAGGGTTTAACAAGGGAGCACAACAACAGCCAACAACACACTCAACAAGGGTTTAACAAGGGAGCACAACAACAGCCAACAACACACTCAACAAGGGTTTAACAAGGGAGCACAACAACAGCCAACAACACACTCAACAAGGGTTTAACAAGGGAGCACAACAACAGCCAACAACACACTTAACAAGGGTTTAACAAGGGAGCACAACAAATGCCAACAACACACTCAACAAGGGTTTAACAAGGGAGCACAACAACAGCCAACAACACACTCAACAAGGGTTTAACAAGGGAGCACAACAACAGCCAACAACACACTCAACAAGGGTTTAACAAGGGAGCACAACAACAGCCAACAACACACTCAACAAGGGTTTAACAAGGGAGCACAACAACAGCCAACAACACACTCAACAAGGGTTTAACAAGGGAGCACAACAACAGCCAACAACACACTTAACAAGGGTTTAACAAGGGAGCACAACAACAGCCAACAACACACTCAACAAGGGTTTAACAAGGGAGCACAACAACAGCCAACAACACACTCAACAAGGGTTTAACAAGGGAACACAATAACAGCCAACAACACACTCAACAAGGGTTTAACAAGGGAGCACAACAACAGCCAACAACACACTCAACAAGGGTTTAACAAGGGAGCACAACAACAGCCAACAACACACTCAACAAGGGTTTAACAAGGGAGCACAACAACAGCCAACAACACACTTAACAAGGGTTTAACAAGGGAGCACAACAACAGCCAACAACACACTCAACAAGGGTTTAACAAGGGAGCACAACAACAGCCAACAACACACTCAACAAGGGTTTAACAAGGGAGCACAACAACAGCCAACAACACACTCAACAAGGGTTTAACAAGGGAGCACAACAACAGCCAACAACACACTCAACAAGGGTTTAACAAGGGAGCACAACAACAGCCAACAACACACTCAACAAGGGTTTAACAAGGGAGCACAACAACAGCCATCAACACACTTAACAAGGGTTTAACAAGGGAGCACAACAACAGCCAACAACACACTCAACAAGGGTTTAACAAGGGAGCACAACAACAGCCAACAACACACTCAACAAGGGTTTAACAAGGGAGCAAAACAACAACCAACAACACACTTAACAAGGGTTTAACAAGGGAGCACAACAACAGCCAACAACACACTCAACAAGGGTTTAACAAGGGAGCACAACAACAGCCATCAACACACTTAACAAGGGTTTAACAAGGGAGCACAACAACAGCCAACAACACACTCAACAAGGGTTTAACAAGGGAGCAAAACAACAACCAACAACACACTTAACAAGGGTTTAACAAGGGAGCACAACAACAGCCAACAACACACTCAACAAGGGTTTAACAAGGGAGCACAACAACAGCCAACAACACACTTAACAAGGGTTTAACAAGGGAGCACAACAACAGCCAACAACACACTTAACAAGGGTTTAACAAGGGAGCACAACAACAGCCAACAACACACTTAACAAGGGTTTAACAAGGAGCACAACAACAGCCAACAACACACTTAACAAGGGTTTAACAAGGGAGCACAACAACAGCCAACAACACACTTAACAAGGGTTTAACAAGGGAGCACAACAACAGCCAACAACACACTTAACAAGGGTTTAACAAGGGAGCACAACAACAGCCAACAACACACTTAACAAGGATTTATCAAGGGAGCACAACAACAGCCAACAACACACTCAACAAGGGTTTAACAAGGGAGCACAACAACAGCCAACAACACATTTAACAAGGGTTTAACAAGGGAGCACAACAACAGCCAACAACACACTTAACAAGGGTTTAACAAGGAGCACAACAACAGCCAACAACACACTTAACAAGGGTTTAACAAGGGAGCACAACAACAGCCAACAACACACTTAACAAGGGTTTAACAAGGGAGCACAACAACAGCCAACAACACACTTAACAAGGGTTTAACAAGGGAACACAACAACAGCCAACAACACACTTAACAAGGGTTTAACAAGGGAGCACAACAACAGCCAACAACACACTTAACAAGGGTTTAACAAGGGAGCACAACAACAGCCAACAACACACTTAACAAGGATTTATCAAGGGAGCACAACAACAGCCAACAACACACTCAACAAGGGTTTAACAAGGGAGCACAACAACAGCCAACAACACATTTAACAAGGGTTTAACAAGGGAGCACAACAACAGCCAACAACACACTCAACAAGGGTTTAACAAAAGAGCACAACAACAGCCAACAACACACTTAACAAGGGTTTAACAAGGGAGCACAACAACAGCCAACAACACACTTAACAAGGGTTTAACAAGGGAGCACAACAACAGCCAACAACACACTCAACAAGGGTTTAACAAGGGAGCACAACAACAGCCAACAACACACTCAACAAGGGTTTAACAAGGGAGCACAACAACAGCCAACAACACACTCAACAAGGGTTTAACAAGGGAGCACAACAACAGCCAACAACACACTTAACAAGGGTTTAACAAGGGAGCACAACAACAGCCAACAACACACTCAACAAGGGTTTAACAAGGGAGCACAACAACAGCCAACAACACACTCAACAAGGGTTTAACAAGGGAGCACAACAACAGCCAACAACACACTCAACAAGGGTTTAACAAGGGAGCACAACAACAGCCAACAACACACTCAACAAGGGTTTAACAAGGGAGCACAACAACAGCCAACAACACACTCAACAAGGGTTTAACAAGGGAGCACAACAACAGCCAACAACACACTTAACAAGGGTTTAACAAGGGAGCACAACAACAGCCAACAACACACTCAACAAGGGTTTAACAAGGGAGCACAACAACAGCCAACAACACACTCAACAAGGGTTTAACAAGGGAGCACAACAGCCAACAACACACTCAACAAGGGTTTAACAAGGGAGCACAACAACAGCCAACAACACACTCAACAAGGGTTTAACAAGGGAGCACAACAACAGCCAACAACACACTCAACAAGGGTTTAACAAGGAGCACAACAACAGCCATCAACACACTTAACAAGGGTTTAACAAGGGAGCAAAACAACAGCCAACAACACACTTAACAAGGGTTTAACAAGGGAGCACAACAACAGCCAACAACACACTCAACAAGGGTTTAACAAGGGAGCACAACAACAGCCAACAACACACTTAACAAGGGTTTAACAAGGGAGCACAACAACAGCCAACAACACACTTAACAAGGGTTTAACAAGGGGGCACAACAACAGCCAACAACACACTTAACAAGGGTTTAACAAGGGAGCACAACAACAGCCAACAACACACTTAACAAGGGTTTAACAAGGGAGCACAACAACAGCCAACAACACACTTAACAAGGGTTTAACAAGGGAGCACAACAACAGCCAACAACACACTTAACAAGGGTTTAACAAGGGAGCACAACAACAGCCAACAACACACTCAACAATGGTTTAATAAAAGAGCAGAACAACAGCCAACAACACACTCAACAAGGGTTTAACAAGGGGGCACAACAACAGCCAACAACACACTTAACAAGGGTTTAACAAGGGAGCACAACAACAGCCAACAACACACTTAACAAGGGTTTAACAAGGGGGCACAACAACAGCCAACAACACACTTAACAAGGGTTTAACAAGGGAGCAAAACAACAGCCAACAACACACTTAACAAGGGTTTAACAAGGGAGCACAACAACAGCCAACAACACACTCAACAAGGGTTTAACAAGGGAGCACAACAACAGCCAACAACACACTTAACAAGGGTTTAACAAGGGAGCACAACAACAGCCAACAACACACTTAACAAGGGTTTAACAAGGGGGCACAACAACAGCCAACAACACACTTAACAAGGGTTTAACAAGGGAGCACAACAACAGCCAACAACACACTTAACAAGGGTTTAACAAGGGAGCACAACAACAGCCAACAACACACTTAACAAGGGTTTAACAAGGGAGCACAACAACAGCCAACAACACACTTAACAAGGGTTTAACAAGGGAGCACAACAACAGCCAACAACACACTTAACAAGGGTTTAACAAGGGAGCACAACAACAACCAACAACACACTTAACAAGGGTTTAACAAGGGAGCACAACAACAACCAACAACACACTTAACAAGGGTTTAACAAGGGAGCACAACAACAGTCATCAACACACTCAACAATGGTTTAATAAAAGAGCAGAACAACAGCCAACAACACACTCAACAAGGGTTTAACAAAAGAGCACAACAACAGCCAACAACACATTCAACAAGGATTTAACAAGGGAGCACAACAACAGCCAACAACACACTTAACAATGGTTTAACAAGGGAGCACAACAACAGCCATCAAGACACTCAACAAGGGTTTAACAAAAGAGCACAACAACAGCCAACAACACATTCAACAAGGATTTAACAAGGGAGCACAACAACAGCCAACAACACACTTAACAATGGTTTAACAAGGGAGCACAACAACAGCCATCAACACACTCAACAAGGGTTTAACAAGAGAGCACAACAACAGCCAACAACACACTCAACAAGGGTTTAACAAGAGAGCCCAACAACAGCCAACAACACACTCAACAAGGGTTTAACAAGAGAGCACAACAACAGCCAACAACACACTCAACAAGGGTTTAATAAGAGAGCACAACAAAAGCCAACAACACACTCAACAAGGGTTTAACAAGAGAGCACAACAACAGCCAACAACACACTCAACAAGGATTTAACAAGAGAGCACAACAACAGCCATCAACACACTCAACAAGGGTTTAACAAAAGAGCAGAACAACAGCCAACAACACACTCAACAATGGTTTAACAAGAGAGCACAACAACAGCCAACAACACACTCAACAAGGGTTTAACAAGAGAGCACAACAACAGCCAACAACACACTCAACAAGGGTTTAACAAGAGAGCACAACAACAGCCATCAACACACTCAACAAAGGTTTAACAAGAGAGCACAACAACATCCAACAACACACTTAACAAAGGTTTAACAAGAGAGCACAACAACAGCCAACAACACACTTAACAAAGGTTTAACAAGAGAGCACAACAACAGCCATCAACACACTCAACAAAGGTTTAACAAAAGAGCAGAACAACAGCCAACAATACACTCAACAAGGGTTTAACAAGAGAGCACAACAACATCCAACAACACACTTAACAAAGGTTTAACAAGAGAGCACAACAACACCCAACAACACACTCAACAAGGGTTTAACAAGAGAGCACAACAACAGCCAACAACACATTCAACAAGGGTTTAACAAGAGAGCACAACAACACCCAACAACAGCAACACACACACACGACCAGCTAAATACCTTACATAAAAAAAAAAACATGAAATAAAAGTGTCGTAATTAACGATTCGTATGAGCAACCACCTAATGATGACACACCGGATGCTGACTGCCAATTACCACCGCTCTTAACGACATAGGAAGATAAAATTCCCTTCAGTTGACCTGCCAGTTGAAAGGGATTTACTCATTAGGGTTTATTTTAGCATCAATGAGACAAAATCCGTCGATAGGTCGAAAACATTTATAAAAAAGAACAAACCTCGATAGTTAACTAGTCCAAAGCGATATAAAAATTGTGTTCCAGACTATGGAGCAAAACTCTTCTCCAGGCTCAGAGACTGACCACCTCAAAACTAAGTTTCCGAGGGTGATAGACTGATTTTATTCCATTGAAGAAGCCAACTGTGTAGTCGAGACGTTACGGAATAAAGGTACCTAACTGCTGCACATATGTCTTATTAACTTCGGTATCATGTACCATTATTAAACTCATGAAGAAAACTATATTTAAAATATTCACTGAGTGACAAGAATTATCCTCTCACACACTGAGTGACCATGGTGTGATCCTCGGCACGGGTGGGAATGTTGGGTATGTTTCCTTATACCTGCTGTCCTTGTTCTGGGTGGCATCCTGGGGGTGGTAGTATACCTTAAATAGGGCTGAGCATTGAAGTGAGCTGTGGTAGATACCTGCTTTTAGCTTGTGCAATTGATCTGTATAAAAAGTAATGAAAAATAACAGCAGTGGAGTGATGGGCAGTCATGAGTTTCCCTTCTACCAACACTTAGTTGATTCTTGCCAACACTTAGTTGATTCTTGCCAACACTTAATTGATTCTTGCCAACATTTAGTTGATTCTTGCTAACACTTAGTTGATTCTTGCCAACACTTAGTTCATTCTTGCCAACACTTAGTTGATTCTTGCCAACACTTAGTTAATTCTTGCTAACATTTAGGTGATTCTTGTTAACACTTAGTTGATTCTTGTCAACACTTAGTTCATTCTTGCCAACACTTAATTGATTCTTGCCAACATTTAGTTGATTCTTGCCAACACTTAGTTCATTCTTGCCAACACTTAGTTGATTCTTGCCAACACTTAGTTGATTCTTGTCAACACTTAGTTCATTCTTGCCACCACTTAGTTGATTCTTGCCAACATTTAATTGATTCTTGCCAACACTTAGTTGATTCTTGCCAACACTTAGTTCATTCTTGCCAACACTTAATTGATTCTTGCCAACATTTAGTTGATTCTTGCCAACACTTAGTTCATTCTTGCCAACACTTAGTTGATTCTTGCCAACACTTAGTTCATTCTTGCCAACACTTAGTTGATTCTTGCCAACACTTAATTGATTCTTGCCAACATTTAGTTGATTCTTGCTAACACTTAGTTGATTCTTGCCAACACTTAGTTCATTCTTGCCAACACTTAGTTGATTCTTGCCAACACTTAGTTAATTCTTGCTAACATTTAGTTGATTCTTGCTAACACTTAGTTGATTCTTGCCAACACTTAGTTCATTCTTGCCAACACTTAGTTGATTCTTGCCAACACTTAGTTCATTCTTGCCAACACTTAGTTCATTATTGCCAACACTTAATTGATTCTTGCCAACATTTAGTTGATTCTTGCTAACACTTAGTTGATTCTTGCCAACACTTAGTTCATTCTTGCCAACACTTAGTTGATTCTTGCCAACACTTAGTTCATTCTTGCCAACACTTAGTTCATTATTGCCAACACTTAATTGATTCTTGCCAACATTTAGTTGATTCTTGCTAACACTTAGTTGATTCTTGCCAACACTTAGTTCATTCTTGCCAACACTTAGTTCATTCTTGCCAACACTTAATTGATTCTTGCCAACATTTAGTTGATACTTGCCAACACTTAGTTCATTCTTGCCAACACTTAGTTGATTCTTGCCAACACTTAGTTCATTCTTGCCAACACTTAGTTCATTATTGCCAACACTTAATTGATTCTTGCCAACATTTAGTTGATTCTTGCCAACACTTAGTTCATTCTTGCTAACACTTAGTTGATTCTTGCCAACACTTAGTTCATTCTTGCCAACACTTAGTTAATTCTTGCCAACACTTAGTTCATTCTTGCCAACACTTAGTTCATTATTGCCAACACTAAATTGATTCTTGCCAACATTTAGTTGATTCTTGCCAACACTTAGTTCATTCTTGCCAAAACTTAGTTGATTCTTGCCAACACTTATCATATGCCTTTTCCAGATCCATAAATGCAACGAAAACTTCCTTACCCTTATCTAAATACTCTTGAATATATGTTTCAGTGTAAACACTTGGTCTACACACTCCCTACCCTTCCTAAAGCCTCCTTGTTCATATGGGATCCTGCTCTCCATCTTACTCTTAATACTTTCAGTTATAACTCGACCATAAATCTCACCAGGTATACTCAACAGGTTTATTCCCTAATAATTCTTACACTTTCTTTTGTCCCCTTTGCCTCTATACTAAGGAACTATGCATGCTCTCTGCCACCTCTGGTACCTTACACTTTTCCATACATTATTAAATAAAAGTTCCAACTTTTCCAAAACTATATCTCCCCCGTCTTTTAACATTTCTGCCTTGATCCCATCAATACCAGCTGCGTTACCCCCTTTCATTTTATACACAGCTTCACGCACCCGCACTCACATCTGGTTCTTCCTCATTCCTACAAGATGTTATACCTCCCTGGCCAATACATCAAATCACAGCTTCTATATCTCCATCAACATTTAACAGTTCCTCAAAACATTTCCCCCTATCTATCCAATACTCCTAACTCCCCATCTAATTCTTCCCCCTTTGTGTTTTTAACTGTTAAATACACATACACATACACACACACACACACACACACATATACATATACAAGGGGTCTCTAATCATGCTGGAACGAACTGGTACAGATGCAGGTCTTTGAGTTTGCACTTTTCCTAATCAGCATTGATATTACACCAAGTAAATCTCACAAATCATGGCAGTTCTTAAACCATAGTATCGTTACCTCTGTGGAGAATGGTTTAAGCACAAACATTCACCAAATTGCAACAGCAGTCAGAAGTCTCCATGTTGCACCTGGCGACACTCTTGGGACGTTTTAATAGCAACGTTTACGAGCGTCTCTCTGGCCACCTGGCGTGAAATAGGAGCACGACAAAGGTGCACGAAATAGGTGGTGTTTCAGTCTAGCTTTCAGGTTGGAGGTTTATAGTACTCAGGTGCTCCCTTGACCTAGGTACAACCCCCCCCCAGATTGAAAGTTTTGAAGCACTTGCTTGTTGAGTACCTGCTTACTGACTTACTTCTTCTTGAGTACCTGCTTACTGACTACCTTCTTATTGAGTACCTGCTTACTGACTACCTTCTTCTTGAGTACCTACTTACTGGCACTGACTACCTTTTCCTTGAGTACCTGCTTACTGACTACCTTCTTCTTGAGTACCTGCTTACTGACCTCCTTCTTGAGTACTTGCTTACTGACTACCCTCTTCTTGAGTACCTGCTTACTGACTATCTTCTTCTTGAGTACCTGCTTACTGACTACCTTCTTGAGTACCTGCTTACCGACTACCTTCTTGCGTACCTGCTTACTGACTACCTTCTTCTTTTGTAGCTGCTTTCTGACTACCTTCTTCTTGAGTACCTGCTTACTGACTACCCTCTTCTTGAGTACCTGCTTACTGACTACCTTCTTTTTGAGTACCTGCTTACTGACTACCTTCTTCCTGAGTACCTGCTTATTGACTACCTTTTTCTGGAGTACCTGCTTAATGACTGCCCTCTTCTTGAGTACCTGCTTACTGACTACCTTCTTCTTGAGTACCTTCTTACTGACTACCTTCTTCTTGAGTACCTTCTTACTGACTACCTTCTTCTTGAGTACATTCTTACTGACTACCTTCTTCTTGAGTACCTGCTTACTGGCTACCTACTTCTTGAGTACCTTCTTACTGACTTCCTTCTTCTTGAGTACCTTCTTACTGACTACCTTCTTCTTGAGTACCTGCTTACTGACTACCTTCTTCTTGAGTACCTGCTTACTGACCTCCTTCTTGAGTACTTGCTTACTGGCTACCCTCTTCTTGAGTACCTGCTTACTGACTATCTTCTTCTTGAGTACCTGCATACTGACTACCTTCTTGAGTACCTGCTTACTGACTACCTTCTTCTTTAGTAGCTCCTTTCTGACTACCTTCTTCTTGAGTACCTGCTTACTGACTACCCTCTTCTTGAGTACCTGCTTACTGACTACCTTCTTTTTGAGTACTTGCTTACTGACTACCTTCTTCCTGAGTACCTGTTTACCGACTACCTTCTTCTTGCGTACCTGCTTTCTGACTACCTTCTTCTTTAGTACCTGCTTACTGACTACCTTTTTCTGGAGTACCTGCTTACTGACTATCCTCTTCTTTAGTACCTGCTTACTTACTACCTTTTTCTGGAGTACCTGCTTAATGACTACCTTCTTCTTGAGAACCTGCTTACTGACTACCTTCTTCTTGAGTACCTGCTTACTGACTACCTTTTTCTGGAGTACCTGCTTAATGACTACCTTCTTCTTGAGTACCTGCTTACTGACTACCTTCTTCTTGATTACCTGCTTACTGACTTCCTTTTTCTGGAGTACCTGCTTAATGACTACCTTCTTCTTGAGTACCTGCTTACTGACTACCTTTTTCTGGAGTACCTGCTTAATGACTACCTTCTTCTTAAGTACCTGCTTACTGACTATCTTCTTCTTGAGTACCTGCTTACTGACTACCTTTTTCTGGAGTAGCTGCTTAATGACTACCTTCTTCTTGAGTACCTGCTTACTGACTACCTTCTTCTTGAGTACCTACTTACTGGCACTGACTACCTTTTTCTTGAGTACCTGCTTACTGACTACCTTCTTCTTGAGTACCTGCTTATTGACTACCTTTTTCTGGAGTACCTGCTTACTGACTACCCTCTTCTTGAGTACCTGCTTACTGATTACCTTCTTGAGTACCTGCTTACTGACTACCTTCTTCTTGAGTACCTTCTTACTGACTACCTTCTTCTTGAGTACCCGCAATGAGTCGCTACTGGTTGAATAGTGATTACCTTCTTGCTGACAGTGAGTGATGGTGAGAATTGGTAATGATAAAATTTTGACGATGGTAAATGTTGGTGATGGTGTGGGCTAGTTTGTTGGTGATGGTGTGGGCTAGTTTGTTGGTGATGGTGTGGGCTAGTTTGTTGGTGATGGTGTGGGCTAGTTTGTTGGTGATGGTGTGGGCTAGTTTGTTGGTGATGGTGTGGGCTAGTTTGTTGGTGATGGTGTGTGCTAGTTTGTTGGTGATGGTGTGGGCTAGTTTGTTGGTGATGGTGTGTGCTAGTTTGTTGGTGATGGTGTGGGCTAGTTTGTTGGTGATGGTGTGTGCTAGTTTGTTGGTGATGGTGTGTGCTAGTTTGTTGGTGATGGTGTGTGCTAGTTTGTTGGTGATGGTGTGTGCTAGTTTGTTGGTGATGGTGTGTGCTAGTTTGTTGGTGATGGTGTGGGCTAGTTTGTTGGTGATGGTGTGTGCTAGTTTGTTGGTGATGGTGTGTGCTAGTTTGTTGGTGATGGTGTGGGCTAGTTTGTTGGTGATGGTGTGTGCTAGTTTGTTGGTGATGGTGTGTGCTAGTTTGTTGGTGATGGTGTGGGCTAGTTTGTTGGTGATGGTGTGGGCTAGTTTGTTGGTGATGGTGTGGGCTAGTTTGTTGGTGATGGTGTGGGCTAGTTTGTTGGTGATGGTGTGGGCTAGTTTGTTGGTGATGGCGTGGGCTAGTTTGTTGGTGATGGCGTGGGCTAGTTTGTTGGTGATGGCGTGGGCTAGTTTGTTGGTGATGGTTTTAGGTGTCACCAACAATGGGGCGACTTAATTTGTTGGTAATGATAATAGTTTGTTGGTAATGGTGATAGTTAATTTATGTATGATGGTGTGTTAGTGATGGTGTTAGGTTGTTAGTGATGTGTTAGATTGTTAGAGATAGTGTTATGTTGTTACTGATGACGTTAGTTTGAAAGTAATGTTAGTTTGATGGTGATGCAGTTAGTTTGATTGTACTCTCCTAGTGTACTAACCTAGTTGTGATTGCAGGGGTCGATTCACAGCTCCTGACCCCGCCTCTTTGCTGGTCGTTACTAGATCTACTCTCGCCCTTCTCCATGAGCTGCATCGCACCTCTTCTTTAAGTTATATATGGATCCTGCCTCCACTACATCACTCCCTACATTGCTCCACTTACCTGGAGCTTACCTGGAGAGGGTTTCGGGGGTCAACGCCCCCGTGGCTAGGTCTGAGACCAGGCCTCATGGTGGATCAGGGACTGATCAACCAGCCTGGCTGTTACTTCCAGACAACTCTATTACTGAAGAAATAATTCCTAACATCCCTGTGATTCGTCCGAGTTTTCAACTTCCAGCTGTGACCGCTTGTTGCTGTGTCACATCTCTGAAACATTCTGTTCCTATCCACTCTGTCAATTTTTCTCAGTATTTTATATCGTTATCATGTCCTCCCTATCCCTCCTGTCCTCCAGTGTCGTCAGGTTGATTTCCCTTAACCTCTCCTCGTAGGGCATACTCCTTGGCCCCGAGACTAGTCTCGTTGCAAGCCTTTGCACTTTCTTTACTTTACTGACGTGTTTGACCTAGGTTTGCCAGGCGCCCATATGCTGCAGCAGTTATTTGGTTGATGTGCGCCTCAGAAGATGTGCTCAGTATGATGCTCACCCGAAGATCATTTTTCCTGGGTGAGTCTCGCAGCCTTTTACTTCCTAGGGTGTAATCCATCTGCGGTATTCTTTGTCCTTCTCCAAACTTCATGACCTTCCACTTGCTGAGGTTAAGCTCCAGGAGCCATTTGTAGAACCAAGGTTGCAGCCTGTCCATATCTCCTTGTAGTCTTCCTTGATCCTCTTCCACTTGTATTCTTCTCATTAGCTTCACATCGTCTGCAAACAGAGATACCTTTTGTCATGTTATTCATGTATACTAGAAACAGCACCGGACATAGGACTGACCCTTGTAAAATCCCACTTGACACATGCACCCACTCTGACACCTCATCACGTACAAACACGTTTCCTTCCTGTCAGGTATTCCCGGAACCACTGCAGCACTCTCCCGGTTATTCCTGCCTGCTCCTCTAGCTTCTCAACCAGTCTCTTGTGTGGCAGTATATAGAAAGCCTTCTTATAATCCAAGAATATGCAGTCTACCCATCCCTCTCTCTCCTGTCTTACTTCTGTTACCTCGTCGTAGAACTCCAGTAGGTGTTGGTTCTGTAGTGATGTTGTTAGTTAGGTAGTGATGGTGATAGTTTGATGGTGATGGTGTTAGTTTGGTAGTGATGGTGTTATTTTGATGGTGATGGTGTCAGTTTGGTAGTGATGGTGTTATTTTGATGGTGATGGTGTCAGTTTGGTAGTGATGTTGTTTGCTTGGTAGTGATGGTGTTAGTTTGATGGTGATGGTGCTAGTTTGGTAGTGATCGTGTTAGTTTGATGGTGATGGTGTTAGTTTGATGGTGATATTGTAAGTTTGACAGTGATGGTGTTAGTTTGATAGTGATACTGTCAGTTTGATAGTGATACTGTCAGTTTGATAGTGATGGTGTTAGTTTCATAGTGATGGTGTTAGTTTCATAGTGATAGTATTACTGTAGTTTGATAGTGATGACGTTAGTTTCACAGTGATGGTGAAGAGTGATAGTGATGGTGTTAGTTTTATAGTGATGGTGCTCACTGCCAAAAGGCGTTTTAATAACTAAGTTGTATGCTTGCTACCGTCCAGGGACCTCCCTTAGTCCCTGATACTTATATCACACGAGCCTAGGCTCATTTTTTCCCTCTGTCTGTCTGTCTGTCTGTCTGTCTGTCTGTCTGTCTATCTCTCTCTCTCTCTCTCTCTCTCTCTCTCTCTCTCTGTCACAGTGACAAATCAAGGTCTTCATTAACACCTTCAACACATGTGTTGGTCACTGGTCTCCCAGTCAATTTCTCTGACGCTTTGGTCATGTGTGCGTGTGTACTTACCTATTTGTACTAGAGTATTTGCGGTTTCAAGGGCCGAGTTACAGACCTTGGCCCTGCCTCTTCGCTGATCGTCACTAGGTCCACTCTCTCCCTGCACCAAGGGCTTCACCGTACCTCTTATGTTTGTGTGTGTGTGTGTGTGTGTGTGTGTGTGGTCATCTAGTTGTGGTTGCAGGGGTCGATTCACAGCTCCTGGCCCCGTGTGTGTGTTTTATGAGCACAATGCGTGTGAATACAGTCACTGACAAGTATTCAGTGTGACCTGCCCAACTGTACCACTTTCCGGGTGGGAAAAAGCCTTTTTGGATTAAACCTGATAGACAGGTCCATTTGATCCCCCTAAACCAATTATGCTTCAACTCAGTTTGATTTATTTCTCCTATTATATCTTCCCTCATTTATACATACAAATATACATACATACATACATACATACATACATACATACATACATACATAAATACATACATACATACACGCATACACACATACACACATACATATATACATACATACACACACACACATACACACACACACACACACACACACACACACACACACACACACACACACACACACACACACACACACACACACACACACACACACACACACACACACACACACACACACACACACATGGGCGCCTGGCAAACCTGAGAACAGCATTCCGATACCTTAGTAAGGAATCATTCAAGACACTGTACACCGTGTATGTCAGGCCCATACTGGAGTATGCAGCACCTGTTTGGAACCCGCACTTGATAAAGCACGTCAAGAAACTAGAGAAAGTACAAAGGTTTGCGACAAGGTTAGTTCCAGAGCTAAGGGGAATGTCCTATGAAGAAAGATTAAGGGAAATCGGCCTGACCACACTGGAGGACAGGAGGGTCAGGGGAGACATGATAACGACATATAAAATACTGCGTGGAATAGACAAGGTGGACAAAGACAGGATGTTCCAGGGAGGGGACACAGAAACAAGAGGCCACAATTGGAAGTTGAAGACACAAATGAGTCAGAGAGATAGTAGGAAGTATTTCTTCAGTCATAGAGTTGTAAGGCAGTGGAATAGCCTAGAAAATGACGTAGTGGAGGCAGGAACCATACACAGTTTTAAGACGAGGTTTGATAAAGCTCATGGAGCGG